>NW_028270141.1:139573749-139724977 GCF_037043375.1 Chiloscyllium plagiosum
GAATTTGCTGGTGCTATTCGGGTGGGTTTAAACTAGCTCAGCAGGGGGATAGGAACCGGAGGTGTAGTTGCAGTGCACAGGAGGATGAGAGTAGGAAGGACAGAGACAGGATTTCAGGGTCACAGGAATGTGCTGTCAGACAGCGAAGTTGTTCGAAGTGTGTCTACTTGAACGCCAGAAATATCCGAAATAAGGTAGGTGAGCTTGCAGCATGGATAGGTACCTGGGACTTCGATGTTGTGGCCATTTCAGAGACATGGATAGAGCACCGTGAGGAATGGATGTTGCGGGTTCCAGGGTTTAGATCTTTCATTAAGAACAGGCAAGGCGGTAAAAGATGGGGAGGTGTGGCCTTGTTAGTCAAGGATAGTATAACGGTGGCTGAAAGAAATTTTGATGAGGACTCGTCGGCTGAGGTAGTGTGGGCTGAGGTTAGAAACAGGAGAGGAGAAGTCACACTGCTTGGAGTTTTTTATAGGCCTGCGCAGAGTTCCAGGGAGGTGGAAGAGAGGATTAGCAAAATTATTCTGGATAGGAGTGAAAGGAATAGGGTGGTCATTATGGGGGACCTTTAACTTCCCCAACATTGACTGGAAATGCTATAAATCTAGTACATCGGATGGATCAGTTTTTGTCCAGTGTGTACAGGAGGGTTTCCTGACACAGTATGTTTAAGGGCTGACAAGAGGACAGACCACATTGGACGTGGTGCTTGGTAATGAACCAGGCCAAGCGTTTGATTTAGTTGTAGATGAGCACTTTGGAGAGAGTGACCATATTTCAGTTATGTTTAGTTTATCGATGGAAAGGGATAAGTACATGCTACGGGTCAAGAATTATCGATGGGGCAAGGGCAATCATAATGTGATTAGGCAGGAATTAGGATGCACAGAATGGGGTAGCAAAATGCAGGGGATGCAAACAATGGAAATGTGGAGCTGGTTGAAGGAACAGATATTGCTTGTCCTTGATAGGTATGTCCCTGTCTGGCAGGGAGGAAATGATAAGGTAAGAGAACATTGGTTTACAACAGAAATTGCATCTCTTGTTAAGAAGAAGAACAAGGCTTATGTGTTGATGAGGCAAGATAGTTCAGATGAGGTGATGGAGAGTTATAGATCAGCTAGGCAGAATTTAAAGAGAGAGTTAAGAGAGCAAAGAGAGGACACGAACAGTCTTTAGCAAATAGAATAAAGGAGAACACTAAAGCTTTCTATAGGTATGTGAGGAATAAAAGGATGATTAGGGTAGGAGTAGGGCCAATAAAAGAAGAAGTGGGAAGTTGAGTGTGGACTCTGTGGAGATCAGAGAGGTGGTAAACGAATATTTCTAATCAGTTTTCACTCAGGAAAAGGAGAATATCGTAGAGGAGAAGAATGAGATATGAGATATTAGACTGGAAAGGATCGAGGTTAGTTACGAACAGGTGTTATCAATTCTAGGAGTGAAAGTAGAAAAGACCCCTGGGCCAGATGGGATTTATCCGAGGATTCTCTGGGAAGCTAGGGAGAAGATAGCAGAGCCTTTGGCTTTGATATTTGAGTCGTCATTGTCTACAGGTTTGGTACTAGAGGACTAGGGGATTGCAAATGTTGTGCCCTTGTTCAAGAGATGACCCAGGCATCTCTTCCACTTCCCGCTCCTCCGCCCTTGAACCCCGCCCCTCCAACCGCCACCAGGACAGAACCCTACTGGTCCTCACCTACCACCCCACCAATCTCCATGTACAGCGCATCATCCGCCGTCATTTCCGCTACCTCCAAACGGACCCCACCACCAAGGATATATTTCCCTCCCCTCCCCTATCAGCATTCCGTAAAGACCACTCCCTCCGTGACTCCCTCGTCAGATCCACACCCCCCACCAACCCAACCTCCACTCCCGGCACCTTCCCCTGCAACCGCAGGAGGTGCAAGACTTGCGCCCACACCTCCCCCCTCACCTCCCTCCAAGGCCCCAAAGGAAACTTCCATATCCGCCACAGATTCACCTGCACGTCCACACATATCATCTATTGCATCCTCTGCACCCGATGTGGCCTCCTCTATATTGGGGAGACAGGCCGACTACTTGCGGAGCGTTTCAGAGAACACCTCTGGGACACCCGGACCAACCAACCCAACCACCCTGTAGCTCAACATTTCAATTCCCCCTCCCACTCCACCAAGGATATGCAGGTCTTTGGACTCCTCCATCGTCAGACCACAACAAAACCACGGTTAGAGGAAGAACGCCTCATCTTCCGGCTAGGAACCCTCCAACCACAAGGGATGAACTCGGATTTCACCAGTTTCCTCATTTCCCCTCCCCCCACCCTGTCTCAGTCAAATCCATCAAATTCAGCACCGCCTTCCTAACCTGAGATCTTCTTCCCGACCTCTCCGCCCCCACCCCAGTCTGACCTATCACCCTCACCTTGACCTCTTTCCACCTATCACATTTCCGACGCCCCTCTCCCAAGTCCCTCCTCCCTACCTTTTATCTTAGCCTGCTGGACAAACTTTCCCCATTCCTGAAGAAGGGCTTATGCCCGAAACGTCGATTCTCCTGTTCCCTGGATGCTGCCTGACCTGCTGCGCTTTTCCAGCAACACATTTCCAGCTCCGATCTCCAGCATCTGCAGACCTCACTTTCTCCCCAGGTAATCATAGACCAGTGAGCCTTACTTCTGTTGTAGGAAAGGTTTTGGAAATGATTATAAGAGGTAAGGTTTATAATCATCTAGCAAGCAACAATTTGATTTCAGACAGTCAATATGGTTTCATCAAGGGCAAGTCGTGTCTCACAAACCTCATTGAGTTTTCTGAGAAGGTGACCAAGCATGTAAATGAGGGTCGGGCAGTTGACGTGGTATACATGGACTTCAGTAAAGCCATTGATAAGGTTCCACATGGTAGGCTGATGGAGAAAATGCAGAGGCATGGAATTGAGGGTGATTTAGCAGTTTGGATTAGAAACTGGCTTTCTGAAAGAAGGCAGTGAGTGGTGGTTGATGGAAAATATTCAGTCTGGAGTCCGGTTATTAGTGGTGTGCCACAGGATCTGTTTTGGGGCCACTGCTGTTTGTCATTTTTATAACTGACTTAGACGCAGGCATAGGTGGATGGATTAGTAAATTTACAGATGACACTAAAGTCGCTGGAGTAGTGGACAGTTTGGAAGCATGTTACAGGTTGCAGGGGGACTTGGATACACTGCAGAATTGGGCTGAGAGGTGGCAAATAGAGTTCAATGCAGCTAAATGTGAGGTGATGCACTTTGGGAAGAATAACAGGAAGGCAGAGTACTGGGTCAATGGAAAGATTCTTGGTAATGTGGATGCGCAGAAGGATCTTGGAGTCCATGTGCATAGATCCCTGAAAGTTGCCACCCAGGTGGATAGTGCTTTTAAGAAGGCATACGGTGTGTTAGGTTTCATTTGTAGAGGCATTGAGTTCTGGAGCTGCAATATCATGCTGCAACTATACAAAACGCTGGTGCGGTCGCACTTAGAATATTGTGTACAGTTCTGGTCTCCATGTTTCGGGAAAGATGTGGAAGCAATGGAAAAGGCGCAGAGGAGATTTACCAGGATGGTGCCTGGTCTGGAGGGAAGGTCTTATGAGGAAAGGCTGAGAGACTTGAACCTGTTCTCATTGGCAAGGAAAAGGCTAAGAGGGAATTTGATAGAGACATACAAGATGGTCAGAGGATTAGATAGTCTTTTTCCTAGGATGATGACATCAGCGTGTACAAGGGGGCATAACTACAAATTGAGGAGTGATAGATTTAAGACAGATGTCAGAGACAGGTTCTTTACGCAGTGAGTGGTAAGGACATGGAATGCCCTACCTGCTAATGTAGCCAACTCAGCCACATTAGGGAGATTTAAACAAGCCTTAGATAAGCACATGGATGATTTTAGGATAGTGTAGGGGGACGAGCTGAGAATAGCTCACAGGTCGGCACAACATCGAGGGCCGAAGGGCCTGTTCTGCTCTGTATTGTTCTATGTTCTATGAACATTTGGTGAGATTCAAGACCTGTGTGCATTCACATCCATCTCATGGACAGATGACTGCCACTCTCCCAGCTCCCTGATGGATTTCATATCCCCAATTCTGGCGTGGGCAAACTTACTGCTACAGCCATCAATGAACAGATTGGCACTTGGTGCCAGGACCTTCACTTGGGTGAGGAACTAATGGTGTGGAGTGATGTGGAGTTAAACTTCATGTCATGTGGGGAAAGCCTGAGTTGTCGCTGCACTTCAGCTTTTAGGCACATTGGCTCCCTACAGTCAAGTCAGTAAAAATTCAAACCTTCAGATTTTTAAATTAATTGGTAAAAGAGATAGAGAAGTAGATCGGTACAAGCAGGAAATTTCAGACCCTCACACCTTAACAGCTGAAGGCAATGAAATGCAAGTAGTAGCATGATTAAAATTGGGGTTGCCGAAAAAACTAGAATTCTGTTTAATGGTATTTTCATTTCTTCAGGTAAGCAGTTACAGTGTAGACTCAATATCAAATATCCAATCCTGACATATTTTGTATCAGGATGATCAATTGCTAATTTTATGACAACATTAACTGTTTTTCTTCAAGATTCTTGAGACTGTTGTTGCTGTTTTAAACAAATGAATGACTGTTTTTGTAACGACATATATGTTATAACAGATTAGTACACACATTTTAACTTAGGATTCTGACCGTTCTAATAAAATTTTAAAAAATGTCATGATACAGTCATTTAGTTATGCAGTAATGTATACACCCACGTAGTATATTGTAAACTCGAGATAAATTGTGGCAGAGGTTTGAGCTCTCAGTTTAGTTCTGTTTATCACCGAAGCCCTTTTGTAATAAAGATGTAGTTCTTGGAAACAAAGCATCCAATCTTCTGTCTCAGGCTTGCTGAGGTGTCCTGGAGGAGAAACAACATCTCATCTTCCACTTGGTGATCTTACAGCCTTCTGGACTCAACATCGAGCTTAACAGTTTTAGAACATGAACACCTTCTTCCATGTCTATTGCCCACCCCACGCCCCAAGTCCTGTAATGACATGGGTTACTTGCACTGCAGCCAATCTATTTTCGATTGCTCATGACCCCTATTACCACTTATCTGGCTTCTTCTTACCTGGCTTACTATCAACAACAGTCATGATTCGGAGATGCCAGTGTTGAACTGGGGTGTACAAAGTTAAAAATCACACAACACCAGGTTATAGTCCAACAGGTTTAATTGGAAGCACACTAGCTTTCGGAGCGACGCTCCTTCATCAGGTGATTGTGGAGGGCTCGATTGTAACACAGAATTTATAGCAAAAATTTGCAGTGTGATGTAACTGAAATTATACATTGAAGAATTGATTGTCTGTTAAGCCTTTCATCTGTTGTCTAGCAATATGTTGTCTAGCTATCACCATTGTTAACAGCTAACCCGAGAATGCAACTTTTAAAAAAAGGGTTTTGTGATTTACACATGAAAGAAGTGAAACTATCACTGTATTCTAACAGATGAAAGGCTTAACAGACAATCAATTCTTCAATGTATAATTTCAGTTACATCACACTGCAAATTTTTGCTATAAATTCTGTGTTACGATCGAGCCCTCCACAATCACCTGATGAAGCAGCGTCGCTCCGAAAGCTAGTGTGCTTCCAATTAAACCTGTTGGACTATAACCTGGTGTTGTGTGATTTTTAACTATCAACAACAGGTCTGCCTACCTATTTTTCTCTGGACTCTATCTTCACCTATCTGCTCAAGAAGTTGGGGATCACAGAGATAGCATGTAAGACAATTTGGCAACTGGAGTGTAATGTGGGAAAATGTAAAGTCAATCATTTTAGAATGGAGAACAAAAAAAAAAGCATTATTTAAAAAGAGAAAAATTACGGTCAGATGAAACACAAAGGGGTATGGGTGTACTTGAGCTCAAAACACCCAAAAGCTGGTGCACAGAAAGGCTAATGGAACATTGGCCCTTATTTCAAGGGGGATAAGAGTAGGAAAATCTTCCTGCTACTGCATAAGGTGCTGGGGAGACCACATCTGAGGTACTGTGAGTAGTTTGGGTTCTTTTATTTAAGAAAAGATATTATTTCATTGGAGGCATTTCAGAGAACATTCACAAAGATGATTCCCAGTATGGAGGATTTGTCATATCAGCAAAGGTATAACAGATTGGGACCCTACTGATTGAAATTTAGAATAATGCGAGGTAGTCTGATTGAAGGATGCAGGATTCTTAAGTGGCTTGACAGGGTAAATGTTGAGAGTATGTTTCCCCTCATGGAAGAGTCTAGGACTAGAGGGCATAGTCTCCAAATTAAGTGGTATCAATTTGAGGAGGAATTTCTTCTGTTAGAGTTTTTGGAATTCCTTGCCACAGAGACCTATGAGGGTATATTTAATGCTGAGATAGATTCTTAATCAGAAGGGATCTGGAGGGTTATGGGGAAACGGCAGGAAAGTAGATTTAGGGAATGTTAGCACAGTCTTGATCCTGTGGAAAAGCGGCACATGTTTGAGGGTTAGGATGACCTACTTCTGATCCAGTTTGTTATGGTCTTACAAATGGAGAATAGACATCATGTGGTCTGTTTCTGAAGTCATTAAATTCAATGTTAAGACCTTCAAAGTGAAAGCCTGTGATAGGATGGAAAGCAAGAGAGATTTAGTGGCAAAAGGGGAATGATGCAAGGCAAAAGAGATGGTAAAAGAACAGATAAACCAAATGATGGCCCTGAAAGAGGTGAAAATAGCAACAGCAGAAATATGCACATATTACTGTCCAAAGAAATAACAATAGTGGCCAAGATTTTGACAGTATTGTGCCTTCCTCAGAGTTGTAACTGAAGCTGTGTGTTTTCAGTTTCTGTTGTTTTGCCTTTTATCATGTGATTATAATTAAAGTTCAATGTATCAGCTGCATGCATTCAAAACATGGTCAGTTTACCGTCTGGGACGTTTTCAATGGTGCAACCGGCCATACAGTATTGAAGAGTCTTGTGGTCAAATAAGGAGACTCTGCAGCACAGTCACAATTTTCCTGCTTAACTCCATTGCCTTTAACATAAGACTTGAGTGAACAAAGGATATTTTTAAAAATCAAACTCCATTTGTAAATATTTCATGTTACATTGGTTTGACTTCATTCATGTGTGCATCATGATTTGTTGAGACTAGCTTAATCAGAGCTAAATGTACTGGTACGCCTTCTGGCTGGTATGCATTGATAGTTATAGGGACGATATGGATATTTCCTTTGTACAAGAAATAAGTTATGTTTTGCATTCACTCTTTTTATTGAATGTCCATATTAGTACACAGAGTTAGACTCAGCACTCTGGGGGACATGGCTAAGCTTGCAGATTTAGCTGGCCCTTCTTTCTAGACATTAAAAAGGACAGTGAAAGCAATCTCAGGAGGAGCAATTGAAATGCATTAGTTAAACTCTAAGTGTTGTAAGTGCGCTGCTAACAAAAAAAACCTGAGATGGGGACACATTTGGATGATAAACAAAGTCCTCTAGGGCTGTCATTTTCTTATTGTGACTAAGTCTTCCATCAGTATCGTTCAGTACACCAACCTATTCCTGATCTTTCAGCCAGTGAATACATGCTTAGACATAAGCTTGACCCCGAAAGAAAATTGGTACCCAGATGACAGACCTGGAACAAGCCTGCCCAGAAGCTACAAAGTTATCTGGGTGGGCTAATCAAGCTCACAGTTGGTTTTCCACGACTCACTGAAGTGGAGATCTCATCTTCTGGAGCTGTCAGACAATCATAGAGTCATAGCGATGTATAGCACGGAAACAGATGCTTTCGTCCATGCTGACCAGATATCCCAACCTAATGTAGTCCCATTTGCCAGCACTTGGCCCTGCTCCTCAGATGCTGCCTGGCCTACTGTGCTTTTCCAGCACCACTCTAATCTTGACTCTGATCTCCAGCATCTGCAGTCCTCACTTTTGTCATATCTCTCTAAACCCTTCCTATTCCTATACCCATCTAGACGCCTTTTAAATGTTGCAATTGTACCAGCCTCCATCGCTTCCTCTGGTAGCTCATTCCATACATGCACCATCCTCTGTGTAAAAAGATTGCCCCTTAGGTCTCTTTTATATCTTACCCCTCTCAACCTAAACCTATGCCCTCTATTCTGGACTCCCCACCTCAGGGAAAAGATTTTGTCTATTTATCCTATCCATGCCTCTCATGATTTTATAAACATCTATAAGGTCAGCCTTCAACACTCCAGGGAAGATAACCCCAGGTTATTTAGAGTCTCACTATAGCTCAAATCCTCCAACCCTGGCAACATCCTTGTAAATATTTTCTGAACCCTTTCAAGTTTTCATAACATCCTTCCAATAGGAAGGAGAGCAGAATTACAGTATTCCAAAAGTGGCCTAACCAATGTCCTACACAGACAGAATATGACCTCCCAACTCCTGTACTCAATGCTCTGACCAATAAGGGAAAGCACACCAAATGCCTTCTTCACTATCCTATGACTCTACTTTCAAGGAGCTATGAACCTGCACTCCAAAGTTTATTTGTTCAACAACACTTCTTCAGACCTTACCATTAAATGTATAAGTCCTGCTAAGATTTGCTTTCCCAAAATGCAGCACCCTGCATAAATTAAATTCCATCTGCCAGTCCTCAGCCCATTGGCCCATCTGATCAAGATCCCAATGTAATCGGAGGTAATTTTCTCCACTGTCCACTGCACCTCCAATTTTGGTGTCATCTGCAAACTTACTAACTATACCTCCTATATTAATATAGATAAACCATCAGCTCCAAAGGTTGCAGCCGTGCCAGAACTCCACAGTGGGCGTTACCAGCAGTGATTGAATCCTTAATTAGGTCTTGGAATTTCGGGGGGGCGGAGCTTAGCTCATTTTGGGAGGGGGCAAGGAAAGGTGAGTTTTAAAAACGTGTGAAGAACAAAAGAGACTTGCTATCTTTTTGGAGTGTGCCCTTCACGTGAAAGGGCACCTCACATGACAGTACTTATCCTCCTACCAACGTTTCTATTGAAAGACAGCAATCCAGTTTGAACACTGAGGGGATGGAGTTATTGGAAAAAATTACAGCATTTGTGGCAATGAGTGAATATGATGTTTGGCTCAAAGAAATTGCAGCAAAATCAAGACTGGATTTGAGACAGGAATCCACAGGTCAGGGACAGATCAGAAATATAAGGGCATGGTGGAGATCTAGAACCATGTGTCATTTACCTTTCTCACAAGACTTGAGATGTTAGGTGAGTGTAATGGAATGTTTTATTATATTGAATGCACTGTATAATCCAATTTATTGTAGGTTGAACATTTAAGTGGTCAAATACTGTGAAAGTTTAGAGGCAAAGCGCATCTTAAAGTTTCCAGACATTTGTGTACAAGGGCACACCAGTAACTCATGATTTACATTGTTTATTATGATGGTGTAGAGTTAAAACATTCATTGAAGAAGTTGGCTAAATGAAGTGGCTTTAATTGATCCTAGGGCACAGGTAGGAAGCACAAGTATCAAGTGCTTGAAGAAAGGTTATTAACCAATTCACTGCAGTCACGCACCTCCCTCATATCTCCCTCAAAGTGGGGAATAAGCGCACTAGTACTTGGACACAGCATGAGACATATCTCATGGTGGAACTCAACTGGAACCTCATAACTGAACTAGAAATCCCTGAGCTTTTGAAAAGTTCCATAAAAAGAATTCATTTTTGTTTTGCTCAATTTTTATTGTGGCCTGACCAATTGTACCTTTCTTTATCAATTGAGTAGCTGCAATGAGATGTTGACATCCGTGTCAAAATGCATCTGTGCTATTAGAGTATTTGTTGTAGGGCATCATGGTACAATGTCTGAAGAACAATCCGTCTGTCTTCTTCACTTTTAAGCAATTGACGCATTATAGATTGTTGCTGACTCAAAGCATTTTGGGTGGTGCTTGGATTAATGGTCAGTGAAGTATATATTGATGTTTCATTATGCAGCATGGTAGTTAACTTAAGAAGGAACTAAGTATTCCTCGAGAAATTGAGTCCAATCCCAGCCAAGCAAAACTCCAGTGGGAACATACAAATTTGAGCAGCAAATTTCCAGCATTTTAGGCTTTGATTTCTGATTTCCAGCATATGCTATATTTTAACTTACGTTATTTTAGGTATTTGTATCCCGGTTTTATGAGGAGAGTATGGGGTCTATGACTCAACAAAATGCCGTAGATGAGGACTCCCAATCCCATGCATTCCCTTTTCTCTGTTGGATTTTGACGTATATATGGTGAGACCAAGTATACCAGAGTACCAAATTACAGATGTACAACCTCGATTGGAATCCAGGTCTGGACTTGATCTTGAACTTTCAAAATTAATCTCATGTTCAAAAGACACATTTCCTTCACTGTCTCAGGCAATATTCTAGCAGCCTGTTTGGTATATAAGCTTCTAATGTGTTTCTGGCATTTTTTGGGCTTAGGACTCTGAAAGGCTTCTTCTCTGACCGTGTAACCTTTATAAGGTTAATAGCAAAGTTCAGCAGAGCATGCTGTTTTATCTGCGTGATTGTTTTTCTGTGGCATCTTGGGATCTGATTCTTCAGTATTATAATAAAAATTATGTATCATAAATTATAAAAGAATCAAACACATAAATTCAAAATGGATTTTTTTTAATGTTCATTCATGACATGTGGTGTCACTGGCCAGGCCAGCATTTATTGCCCATCTCCAATTGTCCCAGAGGTCAGTTAAGTGTGAACCAAGTTGCTGTGGGTCTGGAGTTACATGTCGGCCAGACTAGGAAATAATGGCACATTTCCTTCCCTGAAGAAGATTAGTGAAATAGATAGGTTTTACGACAATTGACAATGGTTCCATTGCCATCCTTAGATTCTTAATTCCAGATTTTTATTGGATTCAATTTCAATCATCTTCCAGTGTAGGATTCAAGTCTGTATCCCCAGAACTATTACTGGATTAATGTCCAGAGATGAAAAATGTGGTGCTGGAAAAACACAGCAGGCCAGGCAGCATCCGAGGAGCAGGAGAATCGACGTTTCGGGCATAAGCCCTTCTTCAGGAATCATTCAACTCTGGTACTCCAGCATCTGCAGTCCTCACTTTCTCCTCCTTAATGTCCGGAGATACCACTAGTTTATCACTTCCCTGTTAAAATAATAAAGGAAAACATAAATAAATTAGGGACATTCAATGTCATCATTTTGACATTGGGTCATGAATTTTGATTTAGTGGCATACAGTTAATGTGAGAGAGAAAAGATTTTAAAGGGATCCGCAGGACAACATTTTCACGCAGAGGGTGGTGTGTATATGGAATGAACTGTCAGAGGAAGTGAGAGGCATGTACAGTTAGAACATTTAAAAGTCATTTGGACATGTACATGGATAGAAAAGGTTAGAGGCATATGGGTGAAATGCAGGCAAATTGGACTAGCTCAGTTTAGGAAATCTGGTGGGCATGGATGACTTGGGCCTAAGCGTCTGTTTCTGTGCTGTATGACTTTATCATTCTGTGTTGCTTTTGCAAAGTAGACTACCATTGGCCTGCAAATCTTTCACATTATTTATAATTAAAAATAATTTTCAGACCAGAATTTCAAAATAAGTTCTGACAGAGTCAGCAGTGTCATCAGGATCTGAATATCATTGGCAGTTAACAGTGAAAAGAAAAAGGTCTGTCTGGAGGAAAGTATCTCCGACATGGTTGTAACTGGAAAGGCAGCAAGATGTTCAAATTTGTACCTCAGGAGTATGTGTTCAGTTCTGGGCCCTGCAGCTGAGGAAGGAGATTCTGGCCTGACAGGGGCATGGATCTATCCAAATAACACCGTGTCTCTTTGAAAGAACTTTCATTTTTAGTCCCAATCACGTAATACATGATTTTAACCTATAAATTCCTAATTCTCAAATGCAAGCTCCATTTTACAATTACTTATGGACTCAGGGTTCCAGCACCCCTTCAGGTGGAACGTTCCAGAATCCAACAACTCCCTGTTGATCCAGAAACTGCTGAAGTCCGTTTTGAGTCCAGAGTTTATAATGTGCTGAAGTGCAAAAGGAGATGCCATTTCCTGAGCTCTCATTGAGCATCATTGGAACAGAACAAGAGACTGAGGTCAGAGTGGGTGTGAGCAGACAATTAAAATGAGAAAATGACAAGGCTGCACTGTGAATGCTGCTTGGCTCAATGAGTGTTCTTGGGAGTTGGGTGAAGACACAGAGTTCAGTGAGACAGGGAGAAGGTGAAGCTGAAAAACTGGGTGCGGTGCTCAGCCTCAATCTGGGCAGTTCAGAAAATGACACGGTCGCCACAGAAACATCCAATTGGTAAGTGATACCTGCAAAGGTATCACTTACAATTCTTACAATTTTTAAAGTGTAATATATTAGTTTAAGTGAAGGTAAGGGCTTTTGGTTATAATAGAAGTGTTTGAAACAAAGGAAAGTCCCTTGTTTAATTAAATTCTCTTAAAGGGAGTAATGTGCTTACTTTAGAGAGAAGAACATTGAAAAGGCTTCTGGATAGGCATATGACTAGAATGGGTTTAGCGGGACATGGTCCAAATAATGGCAACTGGGACCAGGTCAGATTGGGATGTCTGGTTGGTGCAGGCGAGTTGGACTGAAGGGTCTCCTTCTGTGCTATATGACTCTATGACTCTATTTAAACATGGATGATTTGGTAAATATCTTATGGTTTAATTCTCTGAGTATATTAGAATTTAATTTCTGAAGAAGTGTATCAGAATTTGAAAAAAATTTCTTTTGAAAAGTTAGAAAGTACGTTTCAGCTCTCCCAGGGGAGTTTATGGTCTCTTAAAAAAATGAAAGTCATTATAGTTACCAGTTTGTACTGATTAATGTGGTAGGGTTGCAAATTACATAGAAGTTTAACAATTCCCCTCGGTACTTCAAACTAAAGGCATTCTAAACAGAGATGTCATTCTTTACTGGAAGCAGTTTTATTACCATATACAGCCAAAATAGTACTGAGTATTGCACTGCTATTGGATAAAAATTATTTCAGCAGCCCTCTCCAGCTCATTGCATTGTATTATCTCTTTTATGGGAAATAATATAACTATTAGTTTTTGGCTTTTAACAGTTGCTTTTCCATCATCCAACATAAAAGTCCCTTCGTAGAGATAAACCCCCTCCTGATGAACAGAGTGTAATCTAATATGCAATATAATCATACACAGACAAATATAAACTTGCTCATTAATTCAGCGTTTATGTATTGGATTCCCTTATCACTTCTGAAACTGAAATTGTTCCAAAGACACTTTGGAATCAGATTTAATTAGCAAATAATCTGATTTGCTGGTAGAATTATAAAACTGCAGTTGACAAAGTTAGTTCAAGTGACTTAGTATTAAAGTCATTCATAATAAAGTTAAGTGGAAACACATCAGTTCAGTAACTTTTTGAAGGCTTACTCAGCAGATTTTTCAGTCAATTTGATTCATTTTATATGATATCAATGAGTGACCAAACAGACTGGATATTGGTGACAGCCTTTAATGTCATGAGATGATGATTTGTGCTATGGTAAGCTGCTCTTTACATGCATTGTAGCTCAGGAATCCTACTCCAACTGGTGTAACTGACTCTGCCTCATTTACTGCAGAGAAAGACGGTGGTACAAGAATATGCACAGTTTGCTGACCTTTGTTTTCTTTAGGCCGTTTCTCAGCTATCTGGCCTTTCAGTCTATGCTTGCCACTTCCAGTGCCCTTGCAAACATCAGCCTCCAGATATCATATCCATCAGTGATTATCACCCAGTTGATGTCAGTGCCTGCCATTTTCATATCTTGCTTGCAAGTGTCCTTGTGGTGCGGGTGTCCAGTGGATCAAGAGCCATTGGGTACATAGCTGTCATCCATCTACTGAATGTGGTTGAACCAAAACAGATGATGTTGGCTTGCAGCAAGTATATGCTGATGTAATTAGCATGCCTCTGAACCTTCAAGGGAGTGACTTTGACCTGCAAAGAGATGGTATTAATATATCTGAGACAGTGAAGATGAAAACTGTTCAACCTTTTCAATCCAACATACGTTGTTCAAGTCAGGGTGTCATGTGCAGCAGTAGTGTCTCTACGAGTTCAAGTCCCACATGCTCCAGAGATGTGTAATAACATCATTTATCAAGTTGATTAGAAAATACATGTGTTCCTGAGGTTCCACTGCTGTCAAGGAGGTGGCTGAGTATGCAGTTGGATGATCTCAGGTCAATCGGTGTTGCTCCACGTGCTCTTATTGAGCTGGACATTGCAGCTGCATCTTTTGCAACATGTTTGTTTGTTTTAGCATCAAATGACATTGTTGTTGATTGTGAAGCTTAGATTTGTGAAATTATCAACAACTTCCAATCTCACATTATCAATGCTGATAGATGTCAGCATGGCAACATCCTGGACCATGATATTCATCTTCCTGATAAGATTGGGCAAACCAAACTTCATACAGGTGTGACTGAATCATTTCCATTTGTTTGCTGCTTAAGATGCATGGAATGCTGATGTATCATTGTCAACTTAAAGCAACTCTCTATGGATTTGCACAGCTTTTATTAAAGTTCTCAGGTGAGCTAGGTTGAGCAGCTCTCCACCATTTTTGGGGTGTATGTAGATACCTCCTCCAGATGACCTGAAGGCAAATGAGACTAACAACGAAGAAATGTATGTGACATATTGGGAAGGTGAATTCATTGTCTTTGATCCCTGACACAAATGCTGATGACTAGTCATCTTCAGTCTGTCAGCTACCTGAGGCTGAATCAGACTCTTCATAATGTTTGTGGGACATTTACTCCTGAAGTGAAGTTCCAACTACTTCGTGTCATCATTAAATCCATCTATTTTCACTTTTGTAACATGACCTGACTGCACCTGCAGGTATGCTTCAATGTAATTTGGACAAGTTGAGCATGACAGCTAAAGTATAGTGTGATAAATGAGGTTACCACCTTGGTTACAAAAAACAAAAATTGGATTACTGGTGACAATGGTGATAGATTGAGAAAGTGTGCAACAAGGCCTGGGTTTCTTTGTACACCAGTCACTGAAAGTAAGTATGCAGGGGCAACAGGCAAAGAAGAAGGCAAATGGTATATTGGTCTTCATAGCAAGAGAATTTGAGTACAGGAGCAGAGATGCCTTCCTAAAATTGTACAGGGCCTTGGTGAGACCAAAGCTGGAGTATTGTATGTAGTTTTGGTCTCCAAATCTGAGGAATAATGTTCTGGCTTTGGAGAATGCAAATTAAAAGTTTACCAGATAGAACTGTGATCCCAGCAATCAGACATGTAAGGACAGACTGATTCATTTAGGACTATACTCACTGGAGTGCAGAAAAATGAGGATGTATCTGATAGAAGCCAATAAAGGTCTCACTGGACTAGAAAGGGAAAATATAGGAAGGATGATCCTAATATCCAAGGAGTCCAAAACCTTAGTTTAAGGATATTGAGTACACTGTTTAGGACTGAGGTGAGGATAAATTTCTTCACTCAGTCTGGTGAACCTCTAGAATCTCTATCACAGAAAACAATTGAGACCAAAACCTTGAATGTTTTCAAGAAGAACATAGATACAATACATGCAGCTAAAGGAATCACAGGGTATGGGGGAGAATGTTGGAACAGGGTATGCTGAGTTGGATGATCAGCATGCTCATATTGAGTGGTGGAGCAGACTCGAAGGGCTGAATGGCCTACTCCTGTTTCTAATTTTCTATGCTTTTCCATATTTTACCCCTGTATTAACTCATATGTTGGTGTATCTCTCAACTATGCCTTTGCTGTCTCTAGATTTGTCTATTCATTGTGTTTATGGGCAGCCTCCAACACAACCATGTTGACTTGAAGTTATCAAAAGTCTGCTGTCACGCTGTAATTATTACCAAATTACATTAACCCATAAATTGTTCGCTGACCTACATTGCTTTCAATTACATAATGCCTTCATTCTAAATTTCTCATCCATATTTTCATCCCTCCGTGCCTCATTCCTCCCTGTCTCTGTAATCTACTGCAGGCCCATGTCTCTCAAAAAATATCTGTGCTCCTTTCATATTGGCCACTTGGATATCTGAGAGTTTAACTTCTCCACCATTGATGGCTGTATCTTCTGCTTTGGCTCAAAGCACTGGAATTCCTTCCTTAAACTTCTCTGTGCCTATTTTTGTCCTCATTTTCTTCCTCTGAGACACTTTAAATCTAACTCTGACTAAGATTTTGATCATTTTCCCTAGTATCTCTTAGTGCCTTTGCTATATTTTGTTCGATAATGCTCTTGTGTGGCAACTGAGGACGCTGTAAGCCACTATGTAAAAACAAGTTTTGTTGGTATCTTTGAGAAGAACCTTTTTTAATGTTACACTTTATAACGATATAAAATATACAAAAGTATTCCATTGTAAAGTAATAACTTCTTGCTACTTTGAACATTCATTGCTTTCTGTATTAGAAAATTTTCTAATACCATATTCAGCCCAAGGATGACAGTCTTTTTTTTAATGCATTCTAGAGCTTTTAGCAGTAAGAGAATCAGTGGACAAAACTACCAGCAATCTCCAAGGATATGGCTCAGTTTATTGCAGAACATAATATTTTAAATAGGGAATAATTAATGTTTGGTTAGCTACCATTTGTTTCGAAATGGAGTAGTAACCTCAGTTAAATACTGTGCATTAACCTGTGCATCATATTTACCTCTGCCACTGAAGGTGTGTGGAAGTAATGTTTTCACTCTGTTTGTTCGGCTATTAGGCTATTTGTCTATAAACAGTATATTTTAAAAAATCATGGAAGGATTTTAACTGGGTAGAGTATGGCCCAGCAAGAAACTGATGATTCTGGAATTTTTTAAAAGATCTGCTGTCATAGCGGGAATAGGTTGAATTCACTTGGTTTTTATAATTTTGAATTGTTTGATTTAGGATGTCGTCAGTTGTGTTAAAATGATGTGGATTGTCTCAGTTGCTGGAGGCTATTTATTACAGCTGTCAAAATGTACAGGCAGTTCTCTTATAACGCGGTAGTTGCGTTCCCGAGTGACACCGTGTTATAGATACTCCCGCAATATAAATAATTGGGCCTATGGGAAAATCAGGGTCAGGGGTGAATCTCCAAAATTATCAGTAAAAATCAAAACAAAAATAGTAATTAACCTAACACAAGTGATAACACAGTCTAAATAAATCTTTAAATCATACATTTTAATTAAATAATACAGTAAATTTAATACTTTAAAATCATTGGCTACAACACTGTACCTTTCATGAAGCTCTTCACCAGAAAGTGCGTGAGTTGACTGACCACATGATGCTGATGAGGAAGTCCATTCCTCCTAAAGATTCTCACATGATTTCTAAATGTAGACTACAATTCCTAGTTTCAGGCTAAGTTTCAAGGCTTGCAGAGCTGATTGCATTCCTGTTTTAGCTGAACACATACACTGCGTCTTGCAGACAGGATATTTTGAGGCTGAGTTTTGCTATTCTGCTAGGTTCAGGGATGGAATTGCATAACAGCGAAGGGGTGTTTGCTTTCTTAATAAAAGGCTCACAGTTCACAAATTGCTTTACAACCAAATTGTGTTTAATAAACACGTGTAATAGGAGAACTACCTGTACGCAAAGTTTTCCATATAGTTTGTGGATTGGGCTGAGCCACCTCAGTGAAAGGAAGACTTTTCATTGACATTTTTAAATCTAATTCAAGAACATCAACCAGACAGGGAAAACACAAACATATGAATGAGGAGTTGTTGTGGGCCATTCAGATTCTTGAGTCTTTCCTATTACTCAATTTAATAATTCATGGTCTGATTGAATGTTCAAATCCACATTCCTGCCAATCCCGATAGTCTTTCCAGCCCTATGATTAACAAACCTCACGGAAAAGCTGCTTTATTTTAATCATGTTGAGTTAAAACAGTATGGAAGAGATATGCATTCTACTGAATGCCCTTTCCACTTGTTGCTATTGTCTTTATCTTTAATATCATGGCATGCATGCTAAGCCATTTCAGAGAGTGTATGACTCAACCCTGTAGTGAGGGTTGTTTTGGGTGAGACTTGGCAGCAGTGGTCCTTTTCCTGAAAAGTACGTAACAGTTTATCAGGTTTTGTTGTTCATTTTTTCAGGGACTATCAATTAATAAAATTATTGAATTTTACTTTATAGAAGATCACATTTGAATTTAGTAGCATGAATACTACACCAACGTATTAATTCACCTCTATGTATGGCAAAGTAAAAATGTACAGTGAAATTGGATGAGTTGAATTGCAGGAGTTCCGCCCACAAAGTTGTCTTAAGCAGACTTTTGAGGTAGCTGTGGAACCTGATGTGCTCTCTACATCAATAAATGACAATACAGTATAAATGTGTAAAAATGTCTTTACTCGGTCAGATGACTGAAAATACAGCAAAAGGCATTGAAAAGTGTCAGCAGTTCCACCGGCCACACAGTTAGTCAGAATTTGTCTGTCACCATAATGGCCACTTACTGCTCTCTGTACTATTATTCAGAATATTTAAAAATTACCATGATTCATTAATTAATTTAAAATAATCCGTTTGTTAGGACTGAAACATACTCTTGAGATAAATGACAAACACTGATTGCAATTAATTTGGATTAGAGTCTTTGGAACTTGTCACAGTCCACCTTAGATTCTTAGAAGTGTACATCACGAAAACAGGCCCTTCGGTCCAACTCGTCCATGCCGACCAGATATCCTAAATTAACCTAGTCCCATTCGCCAGCGCTTGGCCCATATCCCCCTTAAACCCATCCTATTCATATACCCATCCAGATGCCTTTTAAATACTGTAATTGTACCAGCCTCTGCCACTTTCTTTGACTGTTGATTCCATACACGTGCCACCTTCTGCCTGAAAAAATTGCCCGTTAGGCCCCTTCTAAATCTGTCCCCTTAAACCAATGCCCCCTAGTTCTGGATTCCCCTAATCCAGAGAAAAGAACTTGTCTATTTACCCTATCCATGCCCCTCATGATGTTATAAACCTCTATAAGCTCACCCCTCAGCCTCCGACACTCCAGGGAAAACAGCCCCAACCTGTTCAGCCTCTCCCTATAGCTCAAATCCTCCAACTCTGGCAACATTCTTGTAAATCTTTTCTGAACCTTTCACATTTCACAACATCTTTCCTGTAGCAGGGAGACCATAATTGCACATAATATTCCAAAATTGGCCTAATCAATGTCCTGTACAGCTGCAACATGATCTCCCAACTCCTCTATTCAATGCTCTGACCAATAAAGGAAAACATACCAAGCACCTTCTTCACTATCCTATCTGCCTGAGACTCCACTTTCAAAGAGCTATGAACCTGCACTCCAAGGTGTCCTTGTTCAGCCACACTCCCGAGGACCTTACCATTTCGTGTACAAGTCCTGCCCCGATTTACTTTTCCGAAATGCAGCGCCTTGCATTTATCCAAATTAAAATCCATTTGCCACTCCTCAGCCCATTGGCCCATATGATCAAGATTCTGTTTGTACTCTGAGGTTACCTTCTTCACTATCCATTACACGAGTCAAGGAGAGAGAGAATGGCAGACATGTCAGCAAATTCAAAGGAATAAAAGTAATAGTGGACAGCAAAAAAGGTTACCTCAGATAACAAGAGGATCTTGACCAGATGGGCCAATGGGCTGAGAAGTCGCAGATGGAGTTTAATTTAGATAAATGTGAGGTGCTGCATTTTGGGAAAGCAAATCTTAGCAGGACTTATACACTTAATGGTAAGTTCCTAGGGAGTGTTGCTGAACAAAGAGACCTTGAAGTACAGGTTCATAGCTCCTTGAAAGTGGAGTCGCAGGTAGATAGGATAGTGAAGAAGGCGTTTGGTATGCTTTCTTTTATTGGTCAGAGTACTGAGTACAGGAGTTGGGAGGTCATTTTGCGGCTATACAGGACACTGGTTAGGCCACTGTTGGAATATTGCATGCAGTTTTGGTCTCCTTCCTATTGGAAAGATGTTGTGATGCTTGAAAAGGTTCAGAAAAGATTTACAAGGATGTTGCCAGGGTTTGAGGATTTGAGAGGCTAAACAGACTGGGGATGTTTTCCCTGGAGTGTAGGAAGTTGAGGGATGACCTTATAGAGGTTTATAAAATCATGAGGGGCATGGATAGGGTAAATAGACAAAGTCTTTTCCCTGGGGTCAGGGAGTCCAGAACTAGAGGGCATAGGTTTAGGGTGAGAGGGGAAAGATATAAAAGAGACCTCAGGGGCAACTTTTTCCACACAGAGGGTGGTACGTGTATGGAATGAGCTACCAGAGGAAGTGGTGGAGGCTGGTACAATTGCAACATTTAAAAGGCATTTGGATGGGTATATGAATAGGAAGGGTTTGGAGGGATATGGGCTGGGTGCTGGCAGGTAGGACTCGATTGGGTTGGGATATCTGGTTGTCATGGACGGGTTTGACCGAAGGGTCTGTATCCATGCTGTCCATCTCTGTAACTCTAAATCTAAGCGATTTCAACTTCCCCAATAGTAATTGGGAAGGACAAAGTGTGAAAGGTGTAGTGGACAAACTCCTAAAATGTATCCTGGAGGATTTTTTAAGCCAGCCTGTGAGAGAGCACAAGAGTGAGAGAGAGCATGCGCGCGCCGGCATCTTCAATTTAAACCAGGTCGACAAAAATATTGGCACTTGGTCAATCTGTCAGATTCTCAAGAAATTCTACTGAAAAAAGGATTTCAGAAGGAGAGTTTCAGATTCTGGAGTGTATTATTTACAATGATTCCAGAGTCTGTAATCACTGAGTCCTGAAAGATTTGCTTGTCCATTCAAAAAGTCCAACAATGACCATCAAATCACTCATAAATCTTCATTGTTTAAAAAAGAATGACTGGTTCACTAATGTCCCTTGAGAAACAAAACTGCTATCCTTACTTGGTATGAGCTCCACCTGACACAACACCAATGCGGTTAATTCTTGATGGACCTCCGAAATAGCTTAGCTAGTCATTCAACTGCTAGAAAGGGAAAAAGGATTGAAACTGGATGGACCACCTTAGTCGATGCACTGTCAACCTGCAAAATCATTCTTACTAATGTGGGGGTTAGTGCTGAATGTGGTAGAGCTGTGTCACAGACTCGGCAAGCAACAGCGTTCTAGTTGTGGGCGGCACGGTGGCACAGTGGTTAGCACTGCTGCCTCACAGCGCTAGAGACACGGGTTCAATTCCTGCCTCAGGCGACTGACTGTGTGGAGTTTGCACGTTCTGTTCTCCCCGTGTCTGCGTGGGTTTCCTCCGGGTGCTCCGGTTTCCTCCCACAGTCCAAAGATGTGCAGGTTAGGTGAATTGGCCATGCTAAATTGCCCGTAGTGTTAGGTAAGGGGTAAATGTAGAGGTATGGGTGGGTTGCGCTTCGGCGGGGCGGTGTGGACTTGTTGGGCCGAAGGGCCTGTTTCCACACTGTAAGTAATCTAATCTAATCTAATCTAATCTAATCTAATCTAATCTAATAACCTTACCTTACACAACATCCCAGGTAACATGTGACAGAGGTGGTGGCACAGTATTATACAGTCAGAAGGAAGCTGCCCAAATAGTTCTCATATTAACACCAAACCCCATGAAGTATGATGGTGTTAGGTCAAACATGGGCAAGGGAAAACCTCCTTATGGTCACCCTATACTATCTGTCAAAGCCTCTTTTCTCCTTTCTGTTTCTCTCTCTCAGTATCTCTCTCTCTGCCCCCCTTCCCTTTTCTACACACCTGTCCCACACAGGACTATTAATCATTATCCCTCCTTGCTGAAAATCATGGAGAAAGCACCTAGGATGACAAGGGTTCCTTGAGTGGAAAACTCTATTGTCTAACACCAATGTCAAAGCTGGTCAGCAGCTCCATCATTGACCGAGTTGGTTGAGTCATAAAGGATAAAGTTACTAAACTGGTTCTTTGGCAAGTGGTCAGCTGCCAACAAGAGGTAAAAACATAATTTCCCTCACCCTCACCAATATGTCTACCAAAGATGCATGAGTCAGGACTGTAATCAGTACATGTGACCACCAAGCAGTCCATGTAAAAATTAAATCCCTTCTTTCATTGGGAATATACTCCATTATGGTTCATGGTTCTGTATGCTGAATGGGATAGACTTCGAATAGATCTAATGACTCAAGACTGATTATCCATGAGGCAGCGTTAACTATCAACAGCAGCAGAATCGTACTCCAACAAAAATTGCAACCTCATGGGCCGGCATAACCTCCACTCTTAGCTTCAAGTCAACCCTAGTTCAATGGAGAGTGCAGCAAGGCATGTCAGCTATAGCACCAGACATACTAAAAATCAAATGTTAACCTGCTGACCACTATAAAACAAGGTTATTTGATAGCCAAACCGCATATGCTGCAACTAGAACATGAATTGTGGGGAGCCCCCACACCATCCATCTCATCCATGGCTTTCGTTTCTCTGGTCCCCACCACCACATCTTCACCGTGGACATCCCTAGACACGTCCATCACCATGGTGAAGGCCTACAAGCCTTCCGTTTCTTCCTCTCCCGCTGACCCAACCAGTACCCCACCACCGACACACTCATTCGATTTCTGGAACCGGTCCTCACTTCAACAAGTTCTCCTTCAAATCCTCCTACTTCCTTCGGACCAAAGGGGTAGGCATGGGCACCCACTTATGCCTGCCTCTCCATAGGATATGTGGAACCGTCCACCTTCTGCAGTTACACCAGTGCCATCCCCCACTTTTTGCAGCACTACATTGATGACTATATCAGTGCCACTTCATTCTCCCATAAGGAGGTTGAACCGTTCATCAACTTCACTAACATCTTCCACCCTGATTTTAAGTTTACATGAAGAAAGTGAGGACTGCAGATGCTGGAGATCAAAGTCAAGAATGTGGTGCTGGAAAAACACGGCAGGTCAGGCAGCATCCGGGGAACAGGAGAATCAACATTTCGGGCATAAACCCTTCATCAGGATTGAGAGCTTATGCCTGAAAGATGGATTCTGCTGCTTCTTGGATGCTGCCTGACCTGATGTGCTTTTCCAGCACCACACTCATGATTCTTAAGTTTACATGGACCATCTCAGACACTTCCCTTCCCGGAACTCTCCGTCCCCATCTCCAGTGACCAACTCAACACGGACATCTATTTCAAACCCAGCAACTCCCATGGCTACCTTGATTACACCAGCTCCCACCCGCCTTCCTGTAAAAACGCGATCCCTTACTCCCAGTTTCTCCTCCTCTGCCGTATTTGCTCCCTGGAGGAGCAATTCTACTTCAGGACATCCCAGATGGCCTCCTATTTCAAGGACTGCAATTTCCCCTCCCACGTGATTGATGATGCCCGCCAGCACATCTCTTCTACTTACCGCACCTCCGCCCTCGAACTCCACCCCTCCAACCGCAACAAGGATAGAACCCACTCGTCCTCACCTTCCACCTCACTAATCTCTGCATACAGCGCATTATCCTCCGTCGCTTCCACCCTCTGTAATAAGACCCCACCACTAAAAATATATTTTCTAGCCCACCCCATTTGCATTTCTTCTGTGTTCATTCCTCCTGTGACGCCTTCGTTAGGTCCACAACCCCCACCAACCCACGCTCCACACCCACACCTACCCTTGGCACCGCAAGAGTGTAAAACCTGCACCCACACCTCCCCCCTCATCTCCATCCAAGGTCCCAAAGGATCATTCACTTCCGGCAGAGATTTTTCTGAACATGCACTCACCTAATCAACTGTGTCCGTTGCTCCAGATGTGATCGCCTCAACATTAGGGAGACAGGACGCCAATTTGCAGAGCACTTTAGGAACATCTCTGCGACACATGCACCAAACAGCCCCCCGCCCTGTGGCTGACCACTTCAACTCTCTCTCCCACTCCCCCAAGGACATACAAGCCCTGGGCCTCCTCCACTGATAAATCCAAGCCACCTGACAACTGGAGGAAGAACGCCTCATCATGGGACCCTCAACCACATGGCATCAACATTGACTTCACTAATTTCCAAAACTCTCCTCCCCCCACGTCATCCCAGAACCACCTCTCCAACTTGGCACCGTTCTCTTGATCTGTCCTACCTGTCCGTCTTCCTTCCCATCTGTCCCCCCAACCACCGACCTATCACAATTACCCCTCACCTGCATCCACCTATTTTCTTGCCCCCACCCCCACCCCCTTGTTTATCTCTCAGCCCTCTTCCTCCTCCATATTCCTGATGAAAGGCCTGAAATATTGACTCTCCTGCTTCTTGGATGCTGCCTGACCGTGCTTTTCCAGAGCCACACGTTTCGACTCAGCATAAGCAGCAAGCAATAGAGTTAAGTAATTCCATTAACAGTGGATCAGATCTAAGTTCTATAGTCCTGCCAGTTCTCGTCATTAATGGTGGAATACAACTAAACAACCCGCTGGCTCCACAAACATCCCCATCCTCAATAATGGATAAGCCCAATGTATCGGTGCAAAGGATAAGACTGAAGCTTTTGCAACCATCTTTAACCATAAATGTGGAGTAGATTATCCATTTCAGCCTCCTCCAGAAGTCTCTAGCATCACAGATGCCAAACTTCAGCCAATTCAGCTCACTCTGTGTAACATCAAGAAATGTTTGCAGTCACTGTTTACTATTCTGGCAATAGTATTGAAGACTTGTCCTCCAGAACTTAATGCGCCCCTAGCCAAGCTATTCCAGTACCATTACAACATTGATCATGTAGAAAATTGCCCAATCCTGTCCAGTATAGAAAAAGCAGGACAAATCCAACCAGCCAGTTACCACTCTATCAATCTATTCATAATCATTGGTAAAGTAAGGGAAGATGTCATCAACTCTGCTATCAAGCAGTACTTACTTAGCAATAACCTGCTCATTCTGATACTCAATTTGGGTTCCACCAAGGCCACTCAGCACCTGACCTTATTACAGCCTGGGTCCAGACATGGACAAAGGAATTAATTCTGGAAGTGAGATGAGAGTGACTGTGATTGTCCTTGATATCAAGCCTGCCTTTGACCAAGTGTGGCATCAAGGAACTCTAGCAAAACTGGTGGAACTCTAGCAGTGGAAATGTGGATAACCCTCCACTGGTTAGTCATATCTGCAAAAAGAAAGATGATTGTCATGGATGGAGGTCATCTCCGGTATGTCTCTGCACCTGTTCCTCTCAGTAGTGACCTTGTCCGAAACATCTCCAGCTGCTTCATCCTTGAGCTTCCCTGCATTGTAAGGTCATAAATGAGGATGTTTGCTAATAACTGCATAATATTCAGCACCATTTGGGACTTCTCAGATACTGAAGCAGTCCAAGCCCAAATGTGGCAAGATCTGGATAATATACAGACTTGGGCTAGCAACTGGCAAGCAACATTGACACTGCAAGAATGCCAGGCAATGACCATCTTCAATAAAAGAGCATATTACCGGTGCACCTCAATGTTCAATTGTATTACTATCATCACCATTAACCAGAAACTCAACTGGACTAGTCTTGCAAGTACTGCAGTTACAAGAGCAGGTCAAAGGCTAGGAATCGTGCAGCAAGTAACTTACCACCTGACTCCCACTATCTACCAGGCAAAAGTCAAATGTCAGAATACTTCCCACTTGGCTGGATGAGTGCAGCTTCAACAATACTCAAAAGCTTGACACTATCCAGCCAAAGCAGCACATTTGATTAACATTACATCCACAAGCATTAATTTCCTCTACCACAACGTTCAATAATAATATATACTATCTACAAGGTGCGCTGTAGAAATTCACCCAGTCTTCTTGGACAGCACCTTCCAAATTGATGACCATTTACCATCAAGAAGGATAAGGGTAGCAGATAAATGGGAATGCCATCATCTGCAAATTTCACTCCATGCAACTCACAATTCACACTTGAAAACATGTCATGTCCCTTCAGTGATGCTGGCTCGGAGTCCTGGTGTTCCCTCCCTAATGACATTGTGGATAAACTTACACCAAGTGGTCAAGGTGCCAGCTCGCCATGATCTTTCCAAGGTCAGTGGATTGTCAATAAATTCTGGCCCAGCCAGCTATGTTCTCTCCTGTGAATGAATAAAAAAAACCCGAAGAAATAGTCCCATTTGTCCATGTTAAAAATGTCTCTTGATGTTGGTGGTGTCAGTGAAATCGGTTTGTAGCTAATAATCTCTCATTTTAGCCAAAGCTATAGCACCTTCACCAATTATTCTGCAGATGATAGTGTTGAATCTTCTCAGTCATCTTTTGCTGCAGGTGAACTTCTCGCAGCACAGCCTCTTTGTCAGCTCTGATATATTTTTTGTTTTGCTCTTCAGTTTTCATTTGTTGTATTACCTTCAGTTCCTCTCCAATCAACAACAGATTTAAATTTTTCACAGGTTTACCCATATATGGAGAGTTTGAATGCTGTTTCATTGGGATATCTTGATGGAAAATAATGGCTTGCCCAGAGCTCCATGTATTTGCATTCTAATTGACTTAACTCTGCTCTGTTTGGCACAGTCATATGACAAACTTGTATGAGTTCAGCTAATCTGAAGTTATCAGTCTGGAACTTGGATTTATCATAGCCTTCATTATAATGGGTTTGTTATTCTGCTGGCAGGAATGGCTGGAACAGCTTTGCAACCAGGATTTTGAGTTATCTAAATTTGAATCATCAGAATTTCACCATAAATTTCACCATCAATTCTAAAACTAGTCAGATTTCCTTTGCTGATTGTTAGCTACATTCTTCTTTGTTGTACTTCCCTGGAGTCACAAATATAAAAATGACTTTGTTTCACTAGAGTAAGCACAACAATTTTCTATGCAAAAGTTAATCTCTCTTCGCTATCATAAATGTTTCATTCTAGAATTAATTTGCTCTTCTGTTTTCTTTGGCTAAAAGCTAGAAGATTTTGCACAAAAGTGTTATTTGTACAACTGTAAATTGTGTACCAAAATAAATGTGAATTCATATTAAAGTTATTTTGTATATCTGACAAAGCAGCAAGCAAATTAATAAATATTCAGTAGAGTACCAGTTTTGTTTTCCCCCAGATAATCATAAAACACTGTGATGGTCTCTTTAGTTTATAGGAATCAAAAGAAATTTGTTACATATACGTAATGTGTTTCATTACCTTGAATATCTGAAATTCATTTGTTTTGTTTATTTAAGTAGAAACTGAGGTAAATCTAGCAGAATTAATCTGTCATTGTATCATGACAGTTTACACTGCAGCCATAAATCTCAGGAAACTTTCTTGTTTAAGGAAGTATTAAGGAATATGATTTCACCAGTAAGATGATCATACGGGATATTCACAGCTTCAAAATTCCTAAGGCATGTGTTCTGCTGAGGTTTACAAAGGACATTATGAGTGTAATTCCTTTTGAAATCAGAGAATTTTCCCAAACATGTGTTTTAGCAGATGGGCAGAAGATCCAATGCACCCCTGCCCCAAGCAAGTCCAGTTGGGGCAAAGCCCTGAGTTAACAAGATCTTATCCCAGATTTTTGATCCTGGGATGACAGTCAAGGTTTCTGTAATCTCCTGCTTTTGGAAATCTTGAGAGTTACGAAATTCAAGGATGCCCACAAATGTAACTTTTATTTTCAAATAAACATGTTTGAATGTGTTATGAGACCCCCCCCCCCCCCAAAACAAAAACGCTTGACCATCACCACCTGAGGTAGGACTTGAACCTGGATTTTCAGGAAGCAAAATAAGGCAAAACTGCAACTTGCTCACAAATGTTATATTGCTATACTTGAACCATGACACCCTCATGCAATCTCACTTTGACTTTTGCTCTGGAACTCCTCAATATTAGCAAGCTATCCTTTGCCATTTTCAGTTGCATCACTTGTTATGTTTCTTGATTAAATTTCATCTGCCACGTGCTTGTTAATTGTCCCAAGCTATTTGCTCCTCTGAATCTGTGACTGTCTTGATCAACATTTACAATTACTGGCTCGAACAAAGAACACGAATAGGCCACTCAGCCTTTTAAGTCTGCCCCACCATTCAATAAGACCATGTCTGTCTGATTTTAACCTCAGCTCTATTGTTACTGCATGTTTACATTTTCCATTGGGTGGCATGGTGGCACAGTGGTTAGCACTGCTGCCTCACAGCGGCAGAGACCTTGGTTCAAATCCCACCTCGGGCAACTGTCTGTGTGGAGTTTGCGCATTCTCCCCACATCTGCCTGGGTTTCCTCCGGGTGCTCTGGTTTCCTCCCACAGTCTAAAGATATGCAGGTTAGGTGAATTGGCCATGCTAAATTGCCTGTAGTGTTGGGTGAAGGGGTAAATGTAGGGGAATGGGTCTGGATGGGTTGCTGTTCAGAGGGTCGGTGTGGACATGTTGGGCCAAAAGGCCTGTTTCCACACTGTAAGTAATCTAATCCCCTTGGTAATCAAAAAACTATCTACCTCTGCCTTAAAAATCTGATATAGAATTATAAAAAAAAATTAGATATTAAAAAAAATGCCTTGTGACTTGGCGTGGAAGTTGCAGATGATGGTTTTCCCATACGTCTGCTGCCCTTAGGTAGAGTTTGAGGATTTGGAAGGTGGTGTTCAGAAGATTTTTGGAGGTTGTGGTGAGGTGCCACTGTGCATTTTGCAGGTAGTAGACTGTGTTGTCGCTGTGTGTCAATGGAGAGAGTGCATGTTGAAGGTTGTGGAATTGGTGTCTAGATTAGAGTGGTGCTGGAAAAGCACAGCAGGTCAGGCAGCATCTGAGAAGCAGGCAAATCGACGTTTCGGGCAAAAGCCCTTCATCAAGAATAGTGGCAGGGTGTCTGCAGTGGAGAGATAAATGAGAGGGGGCTGGGGTGGGGAGAAAGTAGCATACAGTATAATAGGTGAATGGGGGTGGGGATGGAGATGATAGGTCAGAGAGGAGGGTGGGGGGAAGATAGCAAAGAGTACAATGGGTGAATGGGGGTGGGGATGAAGGTGATAGGTCAGAGAGGAGGGTGGAGTGGATAGGTGGAAAGGAAGATAGGCAGGTAGGACAGGTCATGAGGGCGGTGCTGAAGAGCTTCAGGGCAGAGGAGATGACCTGGGGTTGTAGTGAGAGAGAGACTCACTGAGATTCTTGTAGAGAGAGGAGGAAAACTTCTTCAAGGCAGGCATCCTTGTAAGAGGATTCACAGTAGAGTTAAAATCAACTAGGTAAAAACAATGACTGCAGATGCTGGAAACCAGCGTCTAGATTAGAGTGGTGCTGGAAAAGCACAGCAGGTCAGGCAGCATCTGAGGAACAGGAAAATCGATGTTTCGGGCAAAAGCCCTTCATCAGGAATAGAGGCAGAGTGCCTGCAGTGGAGAGATAAATGAGGGGGGGCTGGGGTGGGGAGAAAGTAGCATACAGTACAATAGGTGAATGGGGGTGGGGATGAAGGTGATAGGTCAGAGAGGAGGGTGGAGTGGATAGGTGGAAAGGAAGATAGGCAGGTAGGACAGGTCATGAGGGTGGTGCTGAAACGCTTCAGGGCAGAGGAGATGACCTGATTGTTGACAAGCTTCTTGAGTTACACTCCTGCAGACAAGTGGAGAGCATTGTATCATGCTCTTGATGTGTGCCTTAAAAAATGGTGAGGTTTTCAGGAATTTGCAGGATAAATTAATTGTGAAAGAATTGTTCACCCCTGACCTGCTCTTCCTTGCATGTCCCCTTAGTCTGTACCTATGCCCCAAGATTGCCCTATTAGTGGAAACATTTCAACATCTACTCTGTCAAGGCTCTTCAAAATCTTGTGTGTTTCAATAAGATTGCCTCTCATTCTTCTAACCTCTAAAGAACAAATGCCTAACCTGTTCAGGCATTCTTGATAAATCAATCCCTTCATCCCAGGAATCAGCCTAGTGAATTCTCCCTAGACTGCTTCCAATGTCAGCATATCATTTTTAAAATATGGGAACCTAAATTGCTTAATACTCCAGGTGGAGCCTTATCCCCTGTACAGTTGTAACAAGATTTACCTATTGTTTTGACTGCAACCCTGTAGCAACAACAGTGAAAATTAAATTTGCTGCCTTAAATACGTGCTGTACTGTCTGCTAACATTTTATGTTACAGGCACAAAAAACATATTAATCCCTTTGCTGTACCTTTTTGCAGTTTGTCTCTATTTAGACTATAGCCTTTCTTTTCATTCTTCATATTCATGTTCCTCAATTAAATTCCATCCAACAAGTTTTTTTGCCCACTTACTCAACCTATCTCCCTCCCTTTGAAATAGAAATTGCGGAAAAACTCAGCAGGTCTGGCAGCATCTTTGGAAAGAAAGCCATTTCAACACCCTACTGTGTTCTTTGGCCAGCACCTCTGTCTCAGTCTCACTATAAAGCTCCAGTGAAATTCGGTGGAAGAATAGCACCTAATTTTCCTCTTGGGAACTCTACAGTCTTCTGGACTGCATTGTGTGGAGTTTGCGCATTCTCCCCGTGTCTGCGTGGGGTTCCTCCGGGTGCTCTGGTTTCCTCCCACAGTCTAAAGATGTGCAGGTTAGGTGAATTGGCCATGCTAAATTGCCCGTAGTGTTGGGTGAAGGGGTAAATGTAGGGGAATGGGTCTGGGTGGGTTGCTGTTCGGAGGGTCGGTGTGGACTTGTTGGGCCGAAGAGCCTGTTTCCACACTGTAAGTAATCTAATCCCCTTGGTAATCAAAAAACTATCTACCTCTGCCTTAAAAATCTGATATAGAGTTACAAAAAAAATACTGGACATTAAAAAAATGCCTTGTGACTTGGCGTGGAAGTTGCAGATGATGGTTTTCCCATACGTCTGCCCTTAGGTAGTGGTTGAGGATTTGGAAGGTAGTGTTCAGAAGATTTTTGGAGGTTGTGGTGAGGCGCCACTGTGCATTTTGCAGGTAGTAGACTGTGTTGTCGCTGTGTGTCAATGGAGAGAGTGCATGTTGAAGGTTGTGGAATTGGTGTCTAGATTAGAGTGGTGCTGGAAAAGCACAGCAGGTCAGGCAGCATCCGAGAAGCAGGCAAATCGACGTTTCGGGCAAAAGCCCTTCATCAGGAATAGTGGCAGGGTGTCTGCAGTGGAGAGATAAATGAGAGGGGGCTGGGGTGGGGAGAAAGTAGCATACAGTATAATAGGTGAATGGGGGTGGGGATGGAGATGATAGGTCAGAGAGGAGGGTGGGGGGAAGATAGCAAAGAGTACAATGGGTGAATGGGGGTGGGGATGAAGGTGATAGGTCAGAGAGGAGGGTGGAGTGGATAGGTGGAAAGGAAGATAGGCAGGTAGGACAGGTCATGAGGGCGGTGCTGAAGAGCTTCAGGGCAGAGGAGATGACCTGGGGTTGTAGTGAGAGAGAGACTCACTGAGATTCTTGTAGAGAGAGGAGGAAAACTTCTTCAAGGCAGGCATCCTTGTAAGAGGATTCGCAGTAGGGTTAAAATCAACTAGGTAAAAGCAATGACTGCAGATGCTGGAAAGAAAGCCATTTCAACCCACTAACCTGTTCTTTGGCCAGCACCTCTGTCTCAGTCTCGCTATAAAGCTCCAGTGAAATTCGGTGGAAGAATAGCACCTAATTTTCCTCTTGGGAACTCTACAGTCTTCTGGACTCAATATCGAGTTCAATAATTTTAGGATAACCCCAAACACCAGGCCTTGTTATCACATGGGCCTATACCACAAACAATCCATTATCAGCTACTAAAATTCCTCGTTAGCAGCTGTTCATTCTCCCAAATTGACCTTTACCAATTCCTTTGTCTGCTGAACTGTTTTTCTCTCTCTCTCTCTCTCTCTCTCTGCTCTATCTCCCCTATTGTTTACTCTTAACCACCTCTCCCACCCCATTCCAATCTTTTTACAGCTACAGTCACTTCACAAACAGGGTCATTTGTCCAGAAACGTTAACTCTGCTTTCTCTCCACAGACGCTGCCAGACCTGAGTTTTTCGAGCAATGTATTTAATTTATGATTTCCAGTATGTGCAGTTCTTCGCTTTATTTGTTTTACATCACTTTAAAGATTCCTTATGACCTGATCATAAATTCATTTTCATCTATTTTTATATCAAAGTCAATAATTTAGATACTAAGTAATTGAGGTCCTCAGGCTAATCCATGTGATTCCATTATTCACAAATTTCCAACCTGAAAAAGCTCCATTAATTCCAATTTTCTGTCTTCTGCATGTTATTCAATCTGCAATCCCCTATGTTGTCCCAGTATTCATGAGCTCCTGTTTTGTGCCATAAACTTTTATGTGGCAATGTATTGAATGACTACATCTACCTGTTTCAGTTGCAAGCTCTGCTTGTTATATCCTCCAAGTATTGGAGCAAATTTGTCAAACGTGATTTCTTTTTGATAAAACTGTGTTGTCTCTAATTGTACTAAGCTTTTCTAAATACCCTGCTTTTTCTTCCTTATTGATGAATGTTAGATTTTCCCAATGACAGAGTCATACAGCATGAAACAGACTCATCAGTCCAACTCATTCATGCCAACCAGGTATCTTAAACTGAACTACAGGTCATTCTGCTGTAATGTGTGTTTCATCAACACACATTCGCTGTAACACAAGTGACGAATTGGGGGATGCTGTTTCTTAAACGCAAATCTTTAATATGTGTGTTAGCTGTAACACGATTACATCGCCAACACTCTAAGCATTGTTTCTAAAGCATGGTTTTTCTATAACACCGGGTTGCACAAGAATGCATCTGTCGTATTATAGAAGAACTGACTGTTGTCCCATTTGCCTGCAGTTGGCCCATATCCCCCTAAACCTTTCCTATCCATGTACCTGTCCAAATGACTTTTAAATGTTCTAATTGTACACGCCTCTCACATCCTCTGACTGTACCATCCCTTGTTAGGCTTTCTTCATATTGAAACTTTATTGCTGGAACAGCACAGCAGGTCAGGCAGCATCCAGGGAACAGGAGATTCGACGTTTCGGGCACAGGCCCTTCTTCAGGAATGGCCTGTGCCCGAAACGTCGAATCTCCTGTTCCCTGGATGCTGCCTGACCTGCTGTGCTGTTCCAGCAATAAAGTTTCAACTTTGATCTCCAGCATCTGCAGACCTCACTTTCTCCTTTCTTCATATTGATACAAAAGAACTCCCCTGGATACATTTCAAGAAATCCACCCCCTCTAAATCTATAGCTATCCCAATATATTTTGGGAAAATTGAAATCCCTTAGTAATAATCAGGTAATTATATACTGTTATACAGTTCTGTTATACAGTCTACATATTTGTTCCTCTATTTCCTGCAGACTCTTTGCAGGCTTATTATATACGTCCAGTAAAGTGGTTTCCCCCTTAACATTCCTTCGTTCTTCACACAAAGTCTTGTTTGAGGACCCTTCTCTCTTTATTGCAGTTATCAATTCCTTAATTAAAAGTGCTACACTACCACCCTTTTTACATCTTTTTCTGTCTCCCCTAAAGATCCTATAGCCCAGAATGTTAAGTTTCCAGTCAGTCCTTCCCTCAACCATGTTCTGTGATTGCAACAAGATCAACACTTCCATGTGTCAATCCATGCCTTTAACTGATCAGTCTTACTTATTATGTTCCTAGCATTGAAGTAAAGACCATCCAGTCTTATCCTACTCTCTTGACATTCAATATAGCTGAACTCACTCTGACTTGCTTCCTTTACTGTAGCATGATGTGTCTCTATTTCATTAATATTCTGTGTCCCCTTCCCCTGCCAGACTTGTTTAAATTCCTCCCAACAGTACCAGCAAACCGAGTGCATGAATGTTGGTCTCAGTGTGGTTCAGGTGCAGACTATCTGTTTGTATATGTCCCACCTTCCCCAAAAACAGTCCCAGTGATCCAAGAATCTGAATCCCTCCCTCTTGCACCAACTCTTGAGTCATGCATTCATCTGTCCTATTTTCCTATTTCTATACCCACTAGCACGTGGCACCAGGAGTAATCCAGAGATTACGATCATTGAGGTTGTGTTCCTTATCGACTGCCAAGCTCCCTGAATTCTTAATGCAAGACCTCATTCCTTGCTTTGCCCACATCATTGCTACCAACACGTCCCATGACTCTAAACATCACCCACCCCTTTCAGGATGCCTTGCAGCTGTTATGTGACATCCCTGAACCTGATACCAGGGAGCCAACTCACCATCCTGGAGTCACGTCTTTGGCTGCAGAAATGCCTATATGCTCCCTGATTAAAGAATGTGGCAGGACTGTAGAGCTTAGATCTGCTTTGTTGGTTATGGGATCATTTAGCCCTGTCTGGATGCTGCTTCCAGTGTTTGACATGCAAGTGGGCCTATGTTGCAGTTTCACCATGTTTACACCTCATTTTTAGGTGCACATTGTGCTGCTCCTGGCATGCCGTCCTGCATTTCAACAAGGGTTGATCTCCTGGCTTTATGGTAATGGGAGAGCAGGGTTTTGTGCCAGGCCGTGAGATTAAAAGTTGCATTTGAATACAATTCTGCTGCTGATGGCCCACATACTTCGTGGATGCCCAGTTTTGAATTGTTGGATCTGTTCAAAGTCTTCCTGTTCAGCACAGTGGTAGTGCCACACAACATGCAGAGAGTATGTTCAGTATGAAATCACACTTTGTTTCCACAATGACTAAGAGTCATGGGCAGATTCACTGTGGCTAATAGAATGGTGACAAGGTCAAGTCAGTTTTATCTCATTAGATCTCTCACTATCTGCTGTTAATTCACTCTACATAAATAATATAAATCTTTTACTGAAGTGAGGGCATACCTTCTGGCTGATCCCAGAGGTTGGTAATTCATTGTTCAAATTTAGACTTCTACCTATGTCCTTGTAAAATAAACATTTGTAAGTTCTTAACTGTAATTAACTGCAAGCTTGTTTGAAATCAATTCCCTTGAAATGCTGTCCAGTTCCTTAACCAGATGACCTTAATTTCAGTTTAAGCTGCTTAATTCCTAAAACTAAAAGTTTTATGATAAAATATACAAAACTTGAACTAGGTATTTGCACCATACTAATGCAACATACCTGATTCCATGATGACTATTTTTTGCTGATGACCTTTCATTTTGCTTTTCCCTGTAAGTGGAAACATTTTCTCTGCTTACCTTTTCAAAGCCTTTCATAAATGTAAAGAACTTGATGAGGTTACCACTCTGTCTTCTTTTCATGGGAGAGCAGGCCCAGCCTACTCATTTTTTACTGATAGGTATAACCTTGCATTTTTGGAACCATACTTGTGAATCGCTTTGCACCTAATCAGTGCCTGCATTCATTTTTATAATACAATGACTAGACTTGTACAAAGTATTCCAAGTATAATTAATCCATGATTCTGTACAAGTTTAACATATCTTCTCTATTTCCATCCTTCTAGAAATAAATTCTGCTGTTTAATTTACTCCTTTTATAGCGTTATTGACTTGCATGACTACTTCTAATGTATTTGTGCATTTGTACTCTACTATGAAGTTCCCTCTCTGCTTCTACCCAATTTATAATCTTATTTTCCAATATATAACTTAGATTGTGATAAGAAAAGATATATATCATGTTACACTTGACTATTGAAATTGCCAATTATATGCTCACTTGTTCATTTTGTCGATGTGTTTTAGTTCATTTAAGACCTTAGTATTGACTATCCTCTCCAATCTGGAAGCACAAATTGGGGAAAAGAGTGTAACCTGACAAAGCTATTCTCCTGACCCTTCTTTCCCCATGACTCCCATCCTGAGCAATAAATTTAAAAATTGCGTTCCTTCTTACTGAATCCCACAAGTAGTACATCTCAACTGTTGAACTTTAGGAACCATAGGCTGTTAGCCTCTTATAGGCTGGCAGTAGGACTGTGATTGGCCAAGGAACTTACCCATGCTGTGTGATCAAAGCACTGGTGGGCAATTGCATAAGTTACCTTGGTAATGATATAGCATTTTAGTCAAAATGGAACATGCTCAAGGAATTCAATCCGACCAATTAGCATCCTAATGTCAGTAATTAAAATGATGGAAAGAATTGTTGAGTGCGCTTTCAAACAACACTTATTCAACAATAATTTGCTCACTAATGTCCAGTTTAGATTCTTCCAACACTGAGTTAGTATCAGTCTAAATTTGGCCAAAAGAGTTGAACTCCAGAGGTGTGTTGTGAGTGACTGCTTTTGACATCAAGGCAACACTTGAGTATGTATCAAAGAATCCTGACAAAACTGAAGTCAGTCTGAATCAGGGGCGAAAGCATTGGTTGGAATCATACTTAATTCAAAGAAAGATGATTGTGGTTGTTGTATGCCAGTCAACTCAGTTCTGTGACATCACTGCAAGTTTTCAGCAGCATTCTAGACTTCAGGATGTTTTAAAGGTCATTGATGAAACAGCTTGAAGTTAAATGTGAGAACGTTTACTGGTAATTACATGATATTCAGTACTATTTGCAACTTCTCAGTTGTTGAAGCAGTCCATGTCTAAACTAAATAAGACATCAACTACATTAAGGCTGATATGTGACAAGTGGCATTTGTAGCATAAAAGTGTCAAGCAATGACTTTAACCAACAAGAGAGAATCAAACCAACTTCCTATTTAGATTACTTAGTGTGGAAACAGTCCCTTCGGCCCAATAAGTCCACACCGACCCTCTGAAGAGCAACCCACCCAGACCCATTCCCATACATTTACCCCTTCGCCTAACACTATAGGCAATTTAGCATGGTCAGTTCACCTAACATGCACATTTTTTTGGACTGTGGGAGGCACCCAGAAGAAACCCACGCAGACACGGGAAGAATGTGCAAACTCTACACAGACTGAGGCGGGAATCGAACCCAGGTCTCTGGCGCTGTGAGGCAGCAGTGCTAACCACTGTGCCACCATGCTGCCCTGGCATTTCATGTTGTTAAAATTGCTGAATCCCCTACTGTCTCCTTCCTTGGGGTTTCCATTGCCAGAAGCAGAATCCATACAAATACTGTGACTATAAGAGCAGGTCAGAGAATAGGAATTTTGTAGTGAGTAGCTTATGTAACTCCCCAAAGCAATTCTACTATCTACGAGGTGCACTTCGGAGTCTGATCGGTTTTCTAGATGAGTTTGCCTGAATGAGTGCAGCAGCCCAAGCAAAACCCTCAAGAAGCTTAATGCCATCTACGCCAAAGCAGCCCTCTTGATTGACACACCATACACCACCTTAAAGATCCACTCCCAACCCCATCGATGCACAGTGATTGCAGAGTATACTATCTACAGGATGCATAGTAGCAATGGAGAGGTGATGGCCTAGTATTACTGCAGAGGTGCAAGCAATGTTCTGGGGACCGTTTCTTTATCTGCCATGGCAGATTGTGGAATTCAAATTCACTAAAACTCTAGAACGAAGGGTCTAATGATGACCATAGCTAATTGTCAGAAAACTCCATGTGGTTTGCTAATATCCCTTAGGGAAGGAAGCTGCTGTCCTTAACTGGTCTGGCCTACATATGAATCCAGACCCACAGCAATGTGATTGACTCCTAACTGCCCTCTGAGCAAGTAGGGATGGGCAGTAAATACCTTCATCCCGTGATTGAGTATATAAAAAAAAATTACCAAGGCTGCTGTTCCGGATTCTCAAGTTCTACTACCTAGCAAGACAAGAGCAGCAGTTGCAGGAGAACACCACAAACTGCAAGTTGCTCTGCAAGCCACACATCAGCCTGACATGGAACAATGTTACCAATATTAGTTAATTGCAAAGAGCTAGTCAATTTTGGAATACAAATTGCAAAAAAAAGGTCTGTACAGGTTTTACACTGGGACAAATATCCAATATATTCCATGTTTATATACCATGTTTAACAAATAAACAGTGGATAACTAATCAAAGTAATGTGAATTATATATTTTAAAATTTAAATTAAGTGATGTTTAAACTCTTAAAACATGTTAGTCACTAAGCAAAGAGTTATAAATGAAAAGCTTTTCATGAATTTTTTAAGCGATTTCTTAAAATCCAGTGGCTGACTTTTGCAAACAGCTTTATAATTATCCATTGGCACAAACGTGTATTAATATATACTAGGCAAGTTCAAGCAAATATGTGACAATAAGAAGTTAAGTTGTACAGACAGGATATGTGCATAGACTGAAAGTTTTTAAACAGAGCATTAAAATATTCCATTTTATAATTTATCTTGCAGAGACTTTCACAACACTCATCCAACTTTAACAATTTAGTATTGAGTAGAGTAGGCCTATCTTTCCTGAAATGTACACGGTAAGAAGTTAATTGAATCATGTAAAATTCTTCTGAGACTTGAAAATGCTGAGAAAACATTTCCTTTAGCTGGGAAATTTAGAACTTGGGGTCACTTTCTCAGGTAACAGGTTGGCCACTTAGGACTGAGATCAGAAATTTCGTCACTCAAGGGATTGTGAATCTTTGGAATTTTTTTATCCTGTAAAGCCATAAATGTCCCATTATTGAGTATGTTCGAGTCAGAGGTTGATACATTTCTGAATACTATTGGAATCGATAAATAGTGGACTATTGTGGAAAGTTAGAGCTGAAATAAAAGATCAGTCCTGATCATATTGATAGATTGAGCGAGGTCATTGGCCAAATAGTCTACCCATAGTTTCTATTTTTTATGGTCTGACAGGTTGGTTCACTAACATTTTTTTAACTGTGTTTTATTATAATTTACAAATCGCATGGTCATTAGATTTATACAGCACGGAAACAGGCCCTTTGGTCCAACTTGTCTGTCCCAATCTGACCTTGTCTCATTTGCCAGCATTTGAGTTATATCCTTCTAAACCTTTCCTATTCATCTCCCCATCCAGATGCCTTTTAAATGTTGTAATTGTACCCATCTTCACTTCCTCTGGCAACTCACTCCATACACATACTACAAACAATGTGAAAAAGTTACACTCCGATCCTTTTGAAATCCTATCCCTCTCACGTTAAACCTATGCCATCTAGTTTTGGACTCCCTTAATCTTGGAAAAGACCTTAGCTACTATCCATGTCCCTCATGCCTTTATAAACCTCTCTAAGGTCACCCCTCAGGCTCCAGGGAAAAAAGCACAAGCCTAATCAGCCTCTTCTAATAACTCAAGACCTCCAGTCCTGGCAACATCCTTGTAAATCTTTTCTGCACCTCTCAATTTTAACAAAATCCTTCCTATTAGAAGGGTGACCAGAATTGTACACAATACTCTAGAAGTGGCCTTATTAATATCCTGTATAGCCTCAACATGACTTCTATACTTAATAACGTATATAATCTACATATTGCTTTTTAAAAGTTTCTTATTTGGTTCTTGATTCTTTATTTTTACTTCACAGGTTTTGATTTTCACCGCATGTGGTTTTAAAGCATTTTGTTATTATAATGTGTACTTATTCATGAATGAGGATAGCTCTCAATGCAGCAATAATGTGAATAAATACGATTCCAGCAGACCAGACAAATTATCCCAGCAATTCCAGTTAAAGAAGTTACAACTTTCCAATAAAATTTAATCAACAATCTTGCTTGCTTTTTGACATTTGAGAATTTACTTTAAGTGATATTTTGATCATCCTTTCATTATGTTTTTTTAAAAGTAGTGGTTAGAGTTTCAAAGGATGAAAAGGGAAAAGACTGATAAATAAAAACCGATATTGACTTGTTGCATACGAACATTTGAGTTAAGAGCAGAAATAAGCCAATCAGCCCTTCAAATCTGTTCCATCAATTAATAAGGTAATGGATGATCTGATTCTAATCTGAATTCCCCATTCCTGTCGACACCTGATAACTTTTGACTCTCTTGCCAAACAAGAATCTATCTATAAATTTAGAAAACCAAGAATCTGTCTACTCTGACTCAAAAATATTCATTAATCCTGCCTTCACCACCACATGAGGCACAGAGTTCCAAAGTTGTACAAACTTTTGAGGAAAATATATTTTAAGCACTGCCTTAAAAGAATGACCCCTAATTTTAGAACAGCAACCTCAATTTCTGAACTCATCGATTTATACAGTGCAGAATCAGACCCTTCGGTGCAACTGGTCCATGCTGACCAGATATCCTAATCTGATCTACTCATATCTGCCAGCCTTTGGTCCAAGTCCCTCTAAACCCTTCCTATTTTTGTACTTATAAAAATGCCTTTTAAATGTTGTAATTGCACCCACCTCCACCACTTCCTCTGGCATCTCATTCTGTACATGCACCACCCTCTGCGTGAAAAAGTTGCAGCTCAGGCCCTTTTTAACTCTTGCCCCTCTCATCTAAAACCCTCTAGTTTTGGACTCCTCTACCCTAGGATAAAGACCTTGCTTATTCATCCTATCCATGCCCCTTATGATTTTATAAACCTCTGTAAGGTTACACCTCAGCCTCCAACACCACTAACAAAAGTAAATATCCTTGATACATGCACATGTAAAGAACATTCAGGATTTTATAAACTCCAAATTCCCCTAGCATCCAGGGGGCAGGAGAATCGACGTTTCGGGCATAAGCCCTTCTTCAGGAATGAGGAAAGTTTGTCCAGCAGGCTAAGATAAAAGGTAGGGAGGATGGACTTGGGGGAGGGGCGTCGGAAATGCGATAGGTGGAAAGAGGTCAAGGTGAGGGTGATAGGTCAGACTGGGGTGGGGGCAGAGAGGTCAGGAAGAAGATTGCAGGTTAGGAAGGCAGTGCTAAGTTCGATGGATTTGACTGAGACAAGGTGGGGGGAGAGGAAATGAGGAAACTGGTGAAATCCGAGTTCATCCCTTGTGGTTGGAGGGTTCCTATGCGGAAGATGAGGCGCTCTTCCTCCAACCGTCGTGTTGTTGTGGTCTGGCGATGGAGGAGTCCAAAGACCTGCATATCTTTGGTGAAGTGGGAGGGGGAGTTGAAGTGTTGAGCCACAGGGTGGTTGGGTTGGTTGGTCCGGGTGTCCCAGAGGTGTTCTCTGAAACGCTCCGCAAGTAGGCGGCCTGTCTCCCCAATATAGAGGAGGCCACATCGAGTGCAGAGGATGCAATAGATGATGTGTGTGGAGGTGCAGGTGAATTTGTGGCGGATATGGAAGTTTCCTTTGGGGCCTTGGAGGGAGGTGAGGGGGGAGGTGTGGGCGCAAGTCTTGCACCTCCTGCGGTTGCAGGGGAAGGTGCCGGGAATGTAGGTTGGGTTGGTGGGGGGTGTGGATCTGACGAGGGAGTCACGGAGGGAGTGGTCTTTATGGAATCCTGATAGGGGAGGGGAGGGAAATATATCCTTGGTGGTGGGGTCAGTTTGGAGGTGGCGGAAATGACGGCAGATGATGCGCTGTACATGGAGATTGGTGGGGTGGTAGGTGAGGACCAGTGGGGTTCTGTCCTGGTGGCGGTTGGAGGGGCGGGGCTCAAAGGCGGAGGAGGGGGAAGTGGAAGAGATGCGGTGGAGGGCATCGTCGACCACGTCGGGGGGGGGGGAGTTGCGGTCCTTGAAGAAGGAGGCCATCTGGGTTGTACGTTTTTGGAACTAGTCCTCCTGGGAGCAGATGTGGCGGAGACGAAGGAATTGGGAGAATGGGATGGCGTTTTTACAGGGGGCAGGGTGGGAGGAGGTGTAGTCCAGGTAGCTGTGGGAGTCGGTCGGTTTGTAGTAGATGTCCGTGTTGATTCGGTCGCCTGAGATAGAAATAGAAAGGTCGAGGAAGGGGAGGGAGGAATCTGAGACTGTCCAGGTGAATTTGAGGTCGGGGTGGAAGGTGTAGGTGAAGTGGATGAACTGTTCAACCTCCTCGTGGGAGCACAAGGCGGCGCCGATACAGTCATCGATGTAGCGGAGGAAAAGGTGGGGGGTGGGGCCAGTGTAGTTGCGGAAGATGGACTGTTCCACATATCCTACGAAGAGGCAGACACAGCTGGGGCCCATGCGGGTGCCCATGGCTACTCCTTTTGTTTGGAGGAAGTGGGAGGATTGGAAAGAGAAGTTGTTCAGGGTGAGCACCAGTTCAGTCAGTCGAAGGAGGGTGTCAGTGGAAGGGTACTGGTTGGTACGGCGGGAAAGGCAGAAGCGGAGGAATCACACAGTTGTTGGCAGGCAGAAGGCAGTAGCTGGTCACCATTTTACAGACTAATCAACTAATAGTTGTCAGCTGAAACTCCCTTTGTGCATTCCCCTTGTCTCCAGCTAGTCTGCAGTAACCTCTTCGATTGCTTGAGCAGCAATGTAAACAGCACGAAGAATGAGGGTTTCTTGTTTTAAAACATTAAGTAATCCTTTTCACAATTCTTTGTTTTCACAAATAAGGATCTTAAAATATTCTTTACATGTCTTTGCAACTAAAGAAGTTATTTAAAAAGAAAGATGCTTTACAAATTTAGAGAAATGCTTTTATTACATTTTGAAGTGCAGATTTGTGCAATAAAATGTAGAAAAAAAATGTAGAAAAAAGGTTAGTGTTCTCATCAAAATCAAACCAAGAACTGCAAATGTTGAAAGTCTGAAACGAAAACAGAAATTGCTGGACAAACTCAGCAGATTTGGTAGCCTTTGTGGGAAGAAAGCACAGTTAAGATTTCAGTCCCAGTGACTTTTTATCAGAACTGTTAGTAGATATGAAATGTAGTATTTAGGCTGAAGCTGAAGTGGAGGAGGGGGCAAGGGGAGAGGTGCGCAGATTGGTGGAGACAGAGTCGAGATATCTATATATGAAATGGGTACGTAAACAAGGAGATAATAGATAGCAGGCCAGGACAGAAGAGAATCTGAATAAGTGATAATAAGAGTTAAGAGTGAAAATATGAATTAGTTGTGCTGAATGCATCCCGTGTAATATAATTATGGGCCTAAGAGTACATGAGAATGGGTGACTGTGCTAAAAGCAACCCATGTCATAACAGGAGCAGATGTGGAGTGGGTAAAGAAAGAACATGGAAGAATGGAATCAGGCTGTAAAGTTCTTGAATTTGATATTGAGTCTTAGAGGCTGCAGGGTCCCCAAGTGGCAAATGAGATCTTGTTCTTCGATGTTGTGCTGAGGCTCACTTGAACACTGAAGCTCTGTGACAGGAATGTTGGCATGGGAACACAGTGGTATGTTGAAGGGGCAGGCAACTGGAAGCTCAGGATTTTTTTTAGGAAAGAACTTAGGTGTTCTGCAAAGCAGTCACCCAGTCTGTGTTCGGTCTTTACACTTGATTGACCCCAGCTGAGTATTCTGTATGCAGTCAAAGTGTATAGTGTATAAGTGTAAATGTACAGTAGTTATATAGAGTACACTACTTTAAGTTAATTTCTATTAATAGACCACAAATAAGGATCTTAAAATATTCTTTACATGTCTTTGCAACTAAAGAAGTTATTTAAAAAGAAAGATGCTTTACAAATTTAGAGAAATGCTTTTATTACATTTTGAAGTGCAGATTTGTGCAATAAAATTGTATATCTTTAGTGTCTTCAGTAAATGAGAGTAAATTTATAAGGTCATTTATTCTTGAAGTATTACTGGACCTATTGCTTGTTAGTTCTTAAGATGAGATCTTTATTGGCTTTAAAATATTTGATGAAATTATGAGATAATTTTCTGACTGATGTTTCGATATGAGGTTTCACCAGTTAAAATCATGTTTGGGAAATTTAGGAATGCTCTCCACGTGATTTTTCTAGCTAGAGTAAGAGAGTCATAGATTCATACAGCATGGTAACAGACCCTTTAGTCCAACTTGTCCGCACCGACCAGACATTCCAATCTAATCTAGTCTCATTTGCCACCATTTGATACATATCCCTCTAAACATTTCCTATTCATACACCCATGCGTTTTACACCTCCATTTACACATCCTGCCACTGCAGAAAGGCCACCAACATCATCAAAGGTCCTTCCCACTCCAATAATGCCCTCCTACAACCTCTTCCATCAAGCAGAAAATACAGAAACTTGAACAGATGCACAAACAGGTTCAAGAACTGTGTCTTCCCTGCCATTTCTAGACTGATGAATAGTTTCTCTAACTTCAAATAATGTTAACCTTGTTAATGTTGATCCTACTTCCCACATCTCCTGTGTGGTGTAACCTATATGCCTCACTCTGTCTAAGCACCCTAGAATGTCTATGTCTTTGCTTACTATGAACTGCCTGTACTGTTGCAAACAAAGCTTTTCACTGTACTTCGGTACACATGACTTCAATAAATCAAATCGAGTCAAATCAGAATGTTATATTGTACCAGCCTCCCCGACATCCTCTGACAGCTTATTCCCTGAAAGGGATACCCCTTAGATCCCTTTTAAATCTTTCTCACATTAATTTAGTCAGAAAATCATGCGCAATCCATGTTTGAATTTTTATATGGGTTGTTAGCTGGTGACACCAAGTGTAGACAGGCAGAAGGAAGGGAGATCACAGCAAGCCAGGCAGCATCAGGAAGTGGAGAAATCAAGGTTTCGGGTGTAACCCTTCTTCAGGACTTGGGGTGGGTGTAGGGGGAGCTGCAGATAACGGGGATAGTGGGGACGGGGTGGTGAAGTGGGGATAGGTGAAGACAGGCAGAGGGTCACAGTGTTGTGGCAGCGAGAAAGGGACTTACTGAGCGCGTGTCTGAGGGAGGCAGAGAACTTTTTCAATATGGGCATGGTGCCAGGTCTACAGAGTAGGAAGGCAACCTTATTTATGACAACAACAGTTGAAACTTTAAAATTATAAAGTGCTGAAGTTGTTTACAGAATTTTAATGGAGCAAAAATAGATGCTGAGACAAAATATTGGGAGAAATTATGAAACGTTTGGCCAAATGGAAGTGTCTTTAAGAAATCAGCCTTATAGCAAGCTCTTGCATAATTTTAAAATTAAACCCTTTGATGAAAATAGCCATTCTCTAGTAATGAAGCTTCAAAATCAGTCTTCATTTTCTTGAGCCTATTATGTTTTGACAATCAGACTTTGCCATGAATAGCCGAGGAGTCTACATTCCATTTTAGAATAGAGTTATCACTGGGGCTTATTGGCAATGGGATAGATAGAAATAAATAAGTGCATTTATATTGCCCCTATTATAATGCTCCAAGAAACTTCACATCCATTAATGTATATTTGAAGGACAGACAATGTTGTGATATAGGAATTACAGCAACTAGTTTGTGCATGTTGTAGATAATTATGCAGCAATGTGAACATAATAACATAATCTGTTGTTATGTTGAAAGATAAATATTGGCCAGTTCTTCAAAATAATGTCATGGAATAGTTTCCATTCACCTTAGAGAATCAACTGGCCCTTGATTTAAAGGCTTGTTGAAAAGACAGTATCTCTGACAGTGCAGTATTACCTCAGTACTGCATTGGAGTGTTAGGCTATATTTTGGTGCTCAAAGTGTGTGGAATAGGACTTCAACGCACAAAGATTTGACTTAGATGCAATAGTGTAAGCAGTTGAACTATACCTGATCAAATATTCAAGATGTCCATATAATCGATGTAAAAGCACACATTAAGTAATAGAAAAGTAAATGCAAGGAGTAGACATATCACCGTTATACTTTATTTTCAGCATAAATCACATCAGTAATAATCCAACTTTGCCCTGAATAAAACTTATTGGCAAAGAGCTTTCATACTCACACCCTTAACTGACTACTCAGCCATTGTGAAGATTATGATAATGTAGTAAACTTTCAGTATTTGAGATGTATACTTTTTGCTAGTTTATCGAGAGTGCTGGTTCATAAAGTGCCGAATAATGTAACATTTGTTCTAAATCCTTCTTAATGGTGTGGCGGCCAGATCGACGCACTGTACTCCTGCTGTGGCCGAACCACTCCAACATAAGCTCTCTGCACTTATAATTGATGCCTCGTGTATCCCATATGCCTTGTAAACCACATTACTAACTTATTCTTCAGCCTTCAGGGATCTGTGGGCAAGCTTCCAAAGATACCTCTGTTCCTACAAGGTTCCTAATATTCTGCCATTTATTGAGCACCCTCTTGTCTTGTTACTTCTTCCAAATCGCATCATCCCCTACATTTCTGGGTTAAATTCCATCTGCCACTGATCTGCCCATCTAACCAACCTGTCTATGTTTTCCTGTAACCTAAAACCTCCTTCCTCAGTATTAACTACCTGACAAATCTGAATCGCAATAAACTACATCAACTGCACTACCTTCATTTACACAACTGATTGCCTCCTCAAAAGTTGATAGGTATGACCTCCCTGTGACAAAGGAGAAAGTGAGGACTGCAGATGCTGGAAAATCAGAGTCGAAAAGTGTGGTGCTGGAAAAGCACAGCAGTTTAGGCAACATCTGAGGAGCAGGAGTGTTGACATTTTAGGCATAGGCCCTTCATCATGGAAGAAGGGTTTATGCCCAAAACATCAACTCTTCTACTCCTCAGATGCTGCCTGACCAGCTGTGTTTATCAAGTGCCACACTTTTTGACTCCCTGTAACAAAGCCATGCTGACTATCCCTGATCAAACCTTGCCTATCCAAGTGAAGATTAATCCTCTCACTTCAAACTTTCTCCAGTAGTTTTCCAACCACTGATCTGAGGTTCCTGGATTTGTACTTCACTGCTCTATCCCTACCATCTTCCTTGAAAAGTGGAACCACATTAGCTGCTCTCCAGTTCTCAGGTGCTTCACCTGTGGTCAGAGAGGAATTAAAAATATGACTCAAAGCCTTTAACTTCCTCCCTCACCTCCTACAGCAGCCCAGGATGCAACTCATCCGATCCTGGGGATTTGTCCAATTTTAAGTCCGCTAAATCCCCCAATCTCTCATACTTCTGTAGTTTTTTGTGTTTAAATTTAGGACTCTACTTTCATAGAACATAGAGAACAACATAGAAAAGTGCAGCACAGAACAGGCCCTTTGGCTCATGATGTTGTGCCGAGGTTTAATCCTAATGTAAAATATAATAACTTAACCTACGCACCTCTCAACTCACTGCTATGTCTAGGAGTCGCTTAACTGTCCCCAATGACTCTGCTTCCACCACCACAGCTGGCAACGCAGTCCATGCATTCACAACTCTCTGTGTAAAGAATCTACCTCTGACGTCTCCTTTTTACCTTCCTCCTAATATCTTCAAACTGTGACTCCTCGTGCCAGTCAATCCTGCCCTGGGGAATAGTCTCTGGTTATTGACTCTACCTATTCCACTTATTATCTTGTATACCTCGATCAGGTCTCCTCTCTTCCTCCTTCTCTCCAGAGAGAAAAGTCCGAGCTTATTCATCCTCTCTTCATAAGGCAAGCTCTCCAGTCCAGGCAGAATCCTGGTAAACCTTCTTTGCACCCTCTCCAAAGCCTCTGTATCTTTCCTATAGTAGGGCGACCAGAACTGGACACAATATTCCAAATGTGGTCTCACCACTGACTTGTAGAGCTGTAGCAAAACCTCGTGACTCTTAAACTCGATCCCCCTGTTAATGAAGCGAAAACACCATGTGCTTTCTTAACAACCCTAGCCACTTGGGTGGCAACTTTGATGGATCTATATACTTGCACACCCGGATCCCTCTGTTCCTCCACACTGCCAAGAATCCTGTCTCTAATCCTATACTCAGCATTCAAGTTCGACCTTCCAAAATGCATCACTTCGCAATTATCCAAGTTGAACTCCATCTGCCATTTCTCAGCCCGGCTCTGCATCCTGTCCATGTCGCGCTGCAGACTGTAGTAGCCCTCTATATTATCGATGACACCTCCAACCTTTGCGTCATCTGCAAATTTGCATCATCTGCAAACCCACCCCTCAACCTCCTCATCCAAGTCATCTATAAAAACTGCAAAGAGCAGAGGCCCAAGAACAGAGCCCTCCTGGACCCACTCAACACTGACCTCCAGGCAGAATACTTTCCATCTACAACCTTCCATCTACCATCTCTGCCTTCTGTCACCCACCCAATTCTGAATCCAGATAGCCAGATCTCCCTGTATCCCATACTTCCTGACTTTATGAATGAGCCTACCATGGAGAACCTTATCAAATGCCTTGCTGAAGTCCATATACACCACATCAACTGCTCGACCTTCGTCGACCTGTCTTGATACCTCACAAATCCATGCTGACTGCCTTTAATCACACTATACTTTGCCAAATAGTCATAAATCCTATCCCTCAGAATTCTTTCCAAAACTTTGCTGACCACAGACGTAAGACTGACTCCTCATTTTGTATGTCAACCTGTTCAAGAATGCCCCCAGTCCCTCTCTCCAAACTCTGTTCCTAGATTTAACATCAGAGTGAAGTGGAGTACTCATTTAGCACCCTACCAAAGTCCTTTGCTCCACATACATTCTCCCTTGTTCCCTATTGGACCCAACCCTTTCCCTGGTTTTCCTCTTCCCCTTAATATGTTTATAGAATAGCCCCTTAAGAAAGAAGTCCTATGCATATTTCAAAAAAGAAATGGCTTTCTGAGATAATCAAAACCAAAATGTTATCACAACACAGAAATAGTACAAATTGATGAGATTTTAATTTGTCATGGAACTGATTTAATCGTATACACTATTTGCTCTAAAGTAACCGCTAGAGACAAGTAATGAGAAGAAATAGTGTGATTGGAAATTCAATTACCTTGAGCCACAAAGTGCATATGAGTGCCATTATTAGTTTATAAAATCAAAACCAAGGTGGAATTTACAAATGTTTTCTGAAATACCAGGAGATCGTGAGATGAGTGTACAGAGTACAAAACACCAATCTCAATATTTATAGAGAGTTACAGAGTGTGCTGCAGAGATATTTCAACTTCTGAATGAAGTAAAGTTGCTGTCAAGACACACTGTAGTAAGTGCACTGCAGTGTCTCGATTGAGTACTGCACAGAACAAGTGAATAAGTGCGATATATTGCCAGAAAATATGCACAGTGTTGCATTGCATTGACGACTCTGAACTGGCATCACTGTGCAAATTATTTCAGAGAAACAGTCAAAGCTGCATTTTGCAGAGGCCAAAATTAATAAACTGAAGACTCTGTAACTCAGTGAACATGCATTTTGGAGTGAAAGGCTTCTCTCAAGAAAGTGATGTTGACGCTTCTGCTATCCTTCAACTTGTTCAACTACTGTGTGACCACCTAGAAAGCACATTTCCAGAGGAAGTATGCATTTGATCAGGCTGCAATTACCAACACAACTGATTATTAATTCAGAAAAGAGAGTGTTGTGCAACTTATATTTCATTCTTAGACCAAACTATGATGAAATGTGACCAGAAAGATATGTAAACAATACTCCGATTTCAATTTTATGGTTGTAGAACAAGTCAAGATGAATTCCATTCAGATGTTGTAACTTAGTGGACGATGACCTACAAGGCAACCTTTTTCAAGAAATGTCCAATTATCTGGACATTTCTGCAACCTCTCAAGCATCAAGTGAGTGTGATTTAACTTAATGAACCTAAATAAATCAAAATCCAGAAATAGACTAGAAATAGATCACTTGGAGAACTAGATGCAAATGAGTTGTCCATTTAATCTGGACACAAAATCAACCCAGATGTAATATACAATCATTGAGTGCAAAGAGCTGCTAAGAAAGGACTGAAGAAAATACTAGTGACCTCGTTTGGTCATGTATTATACATGGTGTACGTATCACCACCATTAACAGATCCCCAGACTTCTTTGCTGAGCAAACACATTTGTTTATTTTATCAGGTAGAATACCTGTAACTCTAAAATAACGTAGATCCTTGCTTTAATATTTAATAAACACAGCAGAAAAGCTTTCCTATTACTGTAAAGTAATATAAATGAACATTTTAATAGTCAATAAACAAACTGTAAAAATATTGCAGTATGATTTCTGTTCAATCAATGCAGTGCACCACTCAGACTATTCAGATTTCTGTACGGGCACCAGAAAAATTAAAGGGAACATTAGTGGTAGGTGTCCAGAACTTGTTGCAAGTTAAGAAATGGGCAACAGCTTTGGTTAATCCCAAACTTTCAGAGGGTAGTATGTAGGAGACCAGCCACTAGTTCATTAGAATAATCAAATCTAGGGGTAACAAAATTATGGATGAGGGTTTGGTTAGCAGATAAGCTGAGATAGGGCAATATTACAGAAATGGAAATGAGCAAACATCTTGGCATTAGATTTCATACCAAGGCTGTGATAAGACTGGTGAAGTCTCAGTTGTCAGGTAGAAGGATGGAGTTGGAAGCGAGGGAACAGTATTTGGAGCAAGGACTGAAAACAATAAAAATCAAACATAAAAACTACAAAAACACTCAGAAGACCAGGGATCATCAGCATTGAGGACAATGTAGTCAACACCTCGAGTTTCTGCTTTTTCATATGCTAATTTAGCAGTCTTATTAACTTATACTGGGCGGCACGGTGGCACAGTGGTTAGCACTGCTGCCTCACAGCGCCAGAGACCCGGGTTCAATTCCCGACTCAGGCGACTGACTGTGTGGAGTTTGCACATTCTCCCCGTGTCTGTGTGGGTTTGCTCCGGTTTCCTCCCACAGTCCAAAGATGTGCAGGTCAGGTGAATTAGCCGTGCTAAATTGTCTGTAGTGTTAGGTTAAAGGGGTAAATGTAGGGGTATGGGTGGGTTGCGCTTCAGCAGGTTGGTGTGGACTTGTTGGGCCGAAGGGCCTGTTTCCACACTGTAAGTAATCTAATCTAATCTAGTGCCACTTTCAGAGATTTGGGAAACGTTTAGATCTCTTTGTTCATGTATAACTTTTCTCTTAATTTTTCTTCCAAAATGCATAACTTCACACTCTTTTCAGTTAAGTTTCATCTCTCTTGTTAACTTCCCATTCAGCAGTCTGACTTCTGCATGTCATGCAGTCTGGTCCATTCTTTCTCATTGTTCATAATGCGGGCAAGAATTATGTGTTCAACCCTGAGTTAGAACATTGTGGTCAGGTTTTGGACTCCACAGTACAGGGAAGATACGGAAGTTTTAGAGAGAGAACAATGCCAATTCAGTAAGATGTTTACTGATATGTGGAATTAAAACTATGAAGAAGGACCTGAAAAATTAGGTCTGGTGTCATCACAACAGCATGGATTATGAGATGATAAAATTGAAGTGTTTAAAATAGACTGGTTGCGACAGAGTACATAAGAGTATACTGATTCACTCATAAATAATTCTGAATGATTTTCAAAAAGCTAGAACTTGAATATTCAGCATTTTTTGTGGCAACGCACACTAAATTCATAAGGCCAGAATTTACTGTTGGTGGCAAATGAACCTTGCTAATTACTTCTTCAGTATATCCATAGCCATTCATTTTTTCTGACTTTCTGCACATTGCAAATCCAGACGCCACAGAGTCTTTCTGGTAATTGTATTTTCTTGACCAACCATATTGGAGTATTGTTCATGAACAGCACAGAGTCAGAATCAGGAAGTCTAAGTTAGAATAGTGAATTCAATTTCAATTCAGGTACAAAAAGTGAAATTAAGTTGCTGACAGTACAGAACTTGTGGAAAAGGAGAACATGTTGTGAAGCTTTTCATCTTACACTCCTCAGGACAAATGCAAGAATGCCAAATTTAAAACAATCACAAAATTCTTCAATGTGGCTTATTTTCAGGCTTAGTTGTCACTTCATCTCTCCAAAACAGACTTTTGCTTAATGTCTGTTGTCTGAAACTGTGGATCTTTTTATCTTCTTGCCTTGGGCTGTCAGCTCTCTTGGGTCTGAGCATTGTTCCATCGTATGGCGTCAACTTTACAATTGATAACTTCAGTTTTGGGTCACTGTCTTGAATCACATGACAAAGATTTGCAGAGCTTATGATATTCCACAATATCGTGAATATCTATGTGAAACTTCAGTTCCTTGATTATAATGTTACCATGATTCCAAGGGTAACAGAAAATTTTTTAACCTTGAGATTTGATGGTACCAATCATTTATAGGGTGTAGAGTGATTATTCAGAATCAGCATCTGGCACCTCTACATTAACGATCATTTTAGATTTTTTAGGTTTTGTTTTCTTCTTGCCAACAAACAATTCAGCTTCTTGCAGTTAATGCCAGCTTTTCCCAGCCTGGACACGTTTCCTTTCCTTTTCTGGAGTGCCCTTTGCAATATATACATCCTGTAATCTGGCTTTGATCTTTCTGCTGTCCTTCCATAAATAGTTCCTCCTTTCCTCCATTGTACTGTGCTTGTAAGATTTAGACCACTTCTCCGTAGGCTGCAAAGTCTCGTCACTTCCCCCGTGTGGGCGGCACGGTGGCACAGTGGTTAGCACTGCTGCCTCACAGCGCCAGAGACCCGGGTTCAATTCCCGCCTCAGGCGACTGACTGTGTGGAGTTTGCACATTCTCCCCGTGTCTGCGTGGGTTTCCTCCGGGTGCTCCGGTTTCCTCCCACAGTCCAAAGATGTGCAGGTCAGGTGAATTGGCCATGCTAAATTGCCCGTAGTGTTAGGTAAAAGGGTAAATGTAGGGGAATGGGTAGGTTGCGCTTCGGCGGGTCGGTGTGGATTTGTTGGGCCGAAGGGCCTGTTTCCACACTGTAACTAATCTAATCTAATCTAATCTAATCTAACCTAATCAATACTGTGGAGCTGATGATAAACAAGATTTGGAGATGCCGGTGTTGGACTGAAGTGTACAAAGTTTAAAATCACACAATGACAGGTTATTGTCCAACAGGTTTATTTGGAAACACTGGCTTTCGGAGTGCTGCTCCTTCATCAGGTAGTTATGGAGTATAAGATCGTAAGATACAGAATTTATAGCAAAAGTTTACAGTTTGATGCAACTGAAATTATATATTGAAAAATACCTGGATTTCTTGTTAAGTCTGTCATCTTTTAGAATGATCATGTTGGTTTCAGTTTTTTTGTATGTAAATCCCAGAACTTTTTTTACATTCTCAAGTGAACTTGAACAATAGGTGCCATGTCAACTCAGATAATGCATTGAAGGTGAGAGGTTCCCTGTGTGAGGCTGTCTGTGCCCCAATGTTCAGACTGATTCAATTTCTTAAAAAAAGGGATTTACAGAATCTTACATGGATTCATCACTTTTTGAGCAAAATAAAATGTAATTCTGCAAGTACAAATTCACCCCACAAACTTATATTTGTGTGTATGCATGTGGGTATGTGTGTATGAGGGGTATGAGTGTCTGTGAGAGAGTGCATGTGTGCGTGTGCATGTGTGAGCATATGAGAGAGAGCTTGTGTATGAACGATGGTCTGCGTGAGTGTATGGTTCTGTAGGAGTGTGTGTGTGTGTGTGAGAGAGAGAGAGAGAGAGACAGTGTGTGTAGTGTAAAGGGGTTACCTGCCATGTGACATGAACCTAAGGTCCCAGTTGAGGCCATCCCTGTAGGTACCAAACTTGGCTATCAGCCTCTGCTCGGCCACTTTGCATTGTTGCCTGTCTGAAAGACCACCTTGGGGGATGGTCATCCAAAGGTCCAAGGTCAAATGTCCCGGAATGCTGAAGTGTTCTCCGACTAGGAGGGAACACTTCTGTCTGTTGGTTGTTGTGCAGTGTCCATTCATCTGTTCGGACTGGCCAATGTACCATGCCTCAGGGTATTCTTGCCTGAAGCATATGAGGTAGACAACGTTGGCAGAGTCACATGAGTACCTGCTGTAAATGGTGGTATCCGTGTCGACACTCCGACATGTCTTGCAGCGACTGCCCTGACAGGGTTATATAGTGTTGTTCTAAAAGCCGGGCAGTTTGCTGCGAACAATGATCTGTTCGAGGTTTGGTGGTTGTTTAAAGACAAGAAGTGGAGTTGTGGGGAGGGACTTGGCAAGGTGCTCATCCTCATTGACAATGTGTTGCAGGCTGCGAAGAACATGGCGTAGTTTTCGGCTCCTGGGAAGCACTGGACAATGGAGGGTACCCTGTCAGTTGCAGTTTGTGTCTGTTTTCTGAGGACGTCATTATGGTTTCTCGCTATGGCAAGTCGGAACTGGCGATTGATGAGTTGAGCATCGTACCCTGTTCTTATGAGGGCATCCTTGCGTACATCACATTCCTCCTCAATGGAACAGATCCTGAGTATACGCAGGGCTTTCTGTAGGGGATGGCTGTTTTAATATGTTTTGTGTGAAAGCTGGAGAAGTGTAGCATCGTGAGGTTATCTATAGGTTTGTGGTAAAGTGAGGATTTAAATATGAGAGAACTGAAACCAACATGGTAATTTCACAAGATGAGAGACTTAACAAACAATCCAGGTCTCTTTTAATATATAATTTCAGTTGCATCACACTGTAAACTTGTGCTATAAATGCTGTGTCTTACGATCTTATACTCCATAACCATCTGATGAAGGAGCAGCACTTTGAAAGCTAGTGCTTCCAAATAAACGTGTTGGACTATAACCTGGTGTTGGATGATAAACAACCTTCTGATCATGTCAGTAACATGTTTTTTCTCCATTTTATAATTTATTTCTAAAATCTGCAATGTTGGAATTTTTACTTCTCTATTTTTATGCGAACTTTAACTGAAGAAGCTGTGCTGAGGGACTTAGGTGCCATAAATAGTGATTTACAATGTACTGATTTGAGTACATGCAACAATAATGCTAATTTTAATTCTGATTCTTTCTTGAGAGTAAGTTTCTTTTCTCTCATTAGGCATTCTCTGATAGTATAGATTAGAGTGGTGCTGGAAAAGCACAGCCGGTCAGGCAGCATCTGAGGAGCAGGAAAATTGACATTTCGGGCAAAAGCCCTTCATCAGGACTGAAGGCAGAGAGCCTCCAGGGTGAAAAGATAAATGGGAGGGGGGTGGGGATAGGGAGAAGGTAGCAAAGAGTACAGTAGGTGGATGGGGGTGGGGATGGAGGTGATAGGTCAGAGAGGTGAATGGGGGAAGGTAGCAAAGAGTACAGTGGGTGGATGTGGGTGGGGATGAAGGTGATAGGTCAGAGATGGGAATGGAGCGGATAGGTGGGAAGGGAGATTGTCTGGTAGAACATGGTTGAAGAGCTTCAGGGCAGAGGAGATGACCTGGGGGTTGCAGTGAGAGAGAGAGAGAGACTCACTGAGATTCTTATGGAGAGAGGAGGAGAACTCACAGCTCTCGAGACCCGGGTTCAATTCCCACCTCAGGCAACTGTCTGTGTGGAGTTTGCACATTCTCCCCGTGTCTGCGTGGGTTTCCTCCGTGTGTTCCGGTTTCCTCCCACAGTCCAAAAATGTGCAGGTTAGGTGAATTGACCATGCTAAATTGCCCGTAGTGTTAGGTGAAGGGGTAAATGTAGGGGAATGGGTCTGGGTGGGTTGCTGTTCGGAGGGTCGGTGTGGACTTGTTGGGCCGAAGGGCCTATTTCCACACTGTAAGTAATCTAATCTAAGTAAGGCATCCTTGCAAGAGGATTTGCAGTAAGGTTAAAATCAACTAAGAAAAAGTGAGGATTGCAGATGCTGGAAATCAGAATCTAGATTAGAGTGGTGCTAGAAAAGCACAGCCGGTCAGGCAGCATCCGAGGAACAGGAAAATCAATGTTTCAGGCAAAAGCCCTTAATCAGGACTGAAGGCAGGGAACCTCCAGGGTGAAGAGATAAATGGGAAGAGGGTGGGGCTGGGGAGAAGGTAGCAAAGAGTACAATAGGTGGTAGCTAGTTACACCTCATGTTTGTAAGAACATCTTATCTCTGCTCATCCTTTAAATGTTCAAACTCTCAAGATTTAGTGATTCTCCTCTTCCGGGGTTCTGGTATTGAATGTAGAGTGATCATAAATAATGCATTCAAATTTCAACATAGCAGCAGGAGAACCTTAAAAAGAAAGCTGGTATGAGTAATGGTAATTGTGAAACTCAAGGACTGTTGTTAAAACCCGACAGGTTCACTAATATTCTTGAGGGAAATCAATTATATGGCCGAGGCTAATATGTGATTCCAGATTTTTAGCAATTTGGTTAACTTTTGATGGCCTATCAAGTTACTTAGCTGCTGTATTCAAGAAGCAGATTCACTCCTACCTTCTCCAGGGGAAATAGAGATGGGCAATAAATGTTGTCTTTCCTGCATTGCCCATACTCTAAATTAAAAAAAATAATGCTGACAGCCAGGAAGTATTTTTACATGCGAGCAAAAGTAAATGCTAGCAAATATATATGCAACAAAATTTGTTTCACTTGGCACCTTAAGAACCAGCACTCTTGATAAATTGACAAAAATTATATAGAATAGAATAGAAATTTATTGTTACGTGTACTTTTATATGAAATATAGTAAAAAGTTTTATAAATCGCCACACCAGGACACCTATATTAATGACAGAAGTCATACATTATAATAAAAAATAGGAAAATTAAGATGAAGTTCATTACAGTTCACTTAATGGCTTAACGGGCCAGGGGAAAGCTGATTAAAGAATGATGGAATACCCAGAAGATGCAGTTAGGGTGAGACTGCCATGCAGGGATATGATAGGATGAGACTGCCATGCTGGGCTGCTGGAAGCCACCTCATTGCTATGCTAGAAGAAGCCTTCTGTTCCCCATCCAGTGCTTCTTCATACGTTACCGTTGATCCGCCATCGGTCCCTTTTGCTGATGTTTCCACTCCTTCAGGTGTCAAGGCCTAGCTGCAGACCAGCAGCCATGCTGCAACCTGCGAGTCCGCGCTGAGGGAGTAATGCCTGTGACCTGCTCCTCACTCAACGAAATTTTCCTGGCATTGTTGCTGCTGCCATAGGAGGCCTCTTCTGTCACCTGCCACCCTCCAAGCTTTAAAAGATAGAAAATGAAGTCTGAAATACCACAAAGTTTATTATATTATTCTGTCCAATTATTACAGCTTTTCAATTCATTTTCCTCAGTGTAAATATTCTTCTCGTTCAATCAAACGGCCACACGAAACATCAACAGTTGATTCAGTTTCTCCTCAAATACCGTGATCTACTGCTACCTCCAAGTAGTCAGTTGAAAGTGTGAGTCAGAAGGCTCTCTGCCAGTAAGTTTTATTTAAGACAAAGTTGCATTATTATTTTATATTATTTGATTTATGCTGTAAATAAAGTATAACAGTGATGTCCAGCATCTACAGTCCTCACTTTCATAACAGTGATGTGTGTACTCCCTTATCACATTTCCATTACTTAGAGTGTGCTTTTGCATTGATGATGTGGACCTCTTGATTATCCGGACTATTTGATCAATTGGCACGCTCCTGGCCTGGTAGCTGGCAGACAATAATAAGTTAACTGTAAATGAAAATAATTGTATGAAAGAATATATTGGTAAATGTAAAAAGATGTCAGAGTCGATTTTAAAATTTTTCCAAATTTCTAAATAAAATTTTTTTATTATTGGGCATGCATATGTGCAGAATGAGAAAGATTAAAGGTGATCATATGCATATGTCAATTATCACTGGTGTCAGCAAACACTTAGCAACTCAAAATAAAGAGCTTTTAAGTTTCTCTTGTGAATTTAGTCTGTAATATGATACAAGGACAGATGAGCCAATGGGCTGAGGACTGGCCATTGGAGTTTAATTTAGATAAATGTGAGGTGCAACATTTTGTTAAGGCAAACCAGGGTAGGACTTATATAGGTCGTTCTGCTATAACGTGTGTTTCATCAATACAAATTTGCTGTAGCATGATAGACGAACTGATGACATGGTTTCCAAAGCATGAACTATTAAAATGTGTGTTGGCTGTATCACGATTACATCACCAGTACTTTAAGCATCATTTCTAAAGTGCGATTTTTCTATAATGTGGTGTTGTACAAGTATGCCACCATTGCGTTATAGAAGAACTACCTGTGCAGTAAATAGTAGGACTCTGGGAAGTGTTGCCAAACAAAGGGGTGCAGGTGCATAGTCTCTTGAAAGTGGAATCACAGATAGACAGGGTGGTGAAGAAGGTGTTTGGCATGCATGCCATCATTGGTCAATGTATTGAGTATAGGAGTTAGCATGCCATGTTACAGTTGTACAGGACATTGGTAACTTTTGGAATGATGCATACAATTCTGGTGGCCCTTCTGTAGGAAGATTGTTGTTAAACTTGAGACGGTGCAGAAAAGATTTATAGATTCTATTAGATTTAAAATAGTGATGGAAAAGGATAGACCAGATCTAAAAGTTGAACTTCTAAATTGGAGAAAGGCCAATTTTGATGGTATTAGGCAAGAACTTTCACAAGCTGATTGGGGGCAAATGTTCACAGGTAAAGGGGCGGCTGGTAAATGGGAAGCCTTCAGAAATGAGATAACAAGAATCCAGAGAAAGTATATTCCTGTTAGTGTGACAGGAAAGGCTGGTAGGTATAGGGAATGCTGGAGGACTAAATAAATTGAGGGTTTGGTTAGGAAAAAGAAGGAAGCATATGTAAGGTATACACAGGATAGATCGAGTGAATCCTTAGTAGAGTATAAAGGCAGTAGTAGTATACTTAAGAGGGAAATCAGGAGGGCAAAAAAGGGACATGAGATAGCTTTGGCAAATAGAGTTAAGGAGAATCCAAAGGGTTTTTACAAATACATTAAGGACAAAAGGATAACGAGGGAGAGAATAGGACCCCTCAAAGACCAACAAGGCTGCCTTTGTGTGGAGCTGCAGAAAATAGGGGAGATACTAAACGAGTATTTTGCAGTATTTACTGTGGAAAAGGATATGGAAGGTATAGAAAGTAGCAAAATAGATGGTGACACCTTGCAAAATTTACAGAGGAGGAAGTGCTGAATGTCTTGAAATGCATAAAGGTGGATAACCCACAGGATCTGATCAGGTGTACCCTAGAACTCTGTGGGAAGCTGGAGAGGTGATTGCTGGGCCTCTTGCTGAGATATTTGTATCATCAATAGTCACAGGTGAAGTACCGGAAGACTGGGGTTGGCTAACGTGGTGCCACTCTTTAAGAAAGCGCAGTAAGGACAAGTCAGGGAACTATAAACCAGTGAGCCTGATGTCAGGGGTAGGAAGTTGTTGGAGGGAATCCTGAGGGACAGGATGTACATGTATTTGGAAAGGCAAGGACTGATTAGGGATAGTCAACATGGCTTTGTGCATGGGAAATCATGTCTCACGATCTTCATTGAGTTTTTTGAAGAAGTAACAAAGAGGATTGATGAGGGCAGAGATGTGATCCAGACCAGGTTCCCCATGGGAGACTGGTTAGCAAAGTTAGATCTCATGGAATAAAGAGAGAACTAGCCATTTGGATACAGAACTGGTTCAAAGGTAGAAGACAGAGGGTAGTGGTGGTGGTGGAGGGTTGTTTTTCAGACTGGAGGCCTGTGACCAGTGGAGTGACACAAAGATCGGTGCTGGGCCCTCTACTTTTTGTCACTTACATAAATGATTTGGATGCGAGCATAAGAGGTACAGTTAGTAAGTTTGCAGATGACACCAAAATTGGAGGTGTAGTGGACAGCGAAGAGGGTTACCTCAGATTACAACAGGATCTTGATTAGATGGGCTGAGAAGTGGCAGATGGAGTTTAATTCAGATAAATGCAATGCGCTGCATTTTGGGAAAGCAAATCTTAGCAGGACTTATACACTTAATAAGACCATAAGACATTGGAGTGGAAGTAAGGCCATTCGGCCCATCGAGTCCACTCCGCCATTCAATCATGGCTGATGTGCATTTCAGCTCCACTTACCAGCGTTCTCCCCGTAGCCCTTAATTCCTCTAGACAACAAGAATCTATCAATCTCGGCCTTGAAGACATTTAGCGTCCCGACTTCCACTTCACTCCGTGGCAATGAATTCCACAGGCCCACCACTCTCTGGCTGAAGAAATGTCTCCGCATTTCTGTTCTGAAATGACCCCCTCTAATTCTAAGGCTGTGTCCACGGGTCCTAGTCTCCTCGTCTAACGGAAACAATTTCCTAGCATCCACCTTTTCCAAGCCATGTATTATTTTGTACGTCTCTATTAAATCTCCCCTTAATCTTCTAAACTCCAACGAATACAATCCCAATGGTAAGGTCCTAGGGACTGTTGCTGAACAAAGAGACCTTGGAGTGCACATTCATAGCTCCTTGAAAGTGGAGTCGCAGGTAGATAGGATAGTGAAGAAGGCATTTGGTATGCTTTCCTTTTTTGGTCACAGTATTGAGTACAGGAGTTGGCACATCATGTTACGGCTGTACAGGACATTGGTTAAGCCACTGTTGGAATATTGCGTGTAATTCTGGTCTCCTTCCTATTGGAAAGGTGTTGTGAAACCTGAAAGGGTTCAGAAAAGATTTACAAGGATGTTGCCAGGGTTGGAGGATCTGAGCTACAGGGAGAGACTGAACAGGCTGGGGCTATTTTCCCTGGAGTGTCGGAGGCTGAGGGGTGACCTTATAGAGGTTTACAAAATTATGAGGGACATGGATAGGATAAATAGACAAAGTCTTTTCCCTGGGGTCGGGGAGTCCAGAACTAGAGGGCATAGGTTTAGAGTGAGAGGGGAAAGATATAAAAGAGACCTAAGGGGCAACGTTTTCATGCAGAGGATGGTACGTGTGTGGAATGAGCTGCCAGAGGATGTGGTGGAGGCTGGTACAATTGCAACATTTAAGAGGCATTTGGATGGGTATACGAATAGGAAGGGTTTAGAGGGATATGGGCTGGGCGCTGGTAGGTGGGACTAGATTGGGTTGGGAATATCTGGTTGGCATGGTCGGGTTGGTCCGAAGGGTCTGTTTCCATGCTGTACATCTCTATGACTCTAAGAATGTTACTGGGACTGGAGAAATTGAACTATAGGGAGAGGCTGAGAAGACTGGGGATTTGTCCCTGGAGCATCGGAGGCTAAGGGTTGACTTTAGTGGTGGTGTATGAAATCATGAGAGGAGGAGGAGGAGGAGTCCAATACTAGAGGACACAGGTTTAGGGTGAGAGGGGAAAGATTTAAAAGGGACGTAAGGGGCAACTTTTTCATGCAAAGGGTGATGCATGTATGGCTTGAACTGTCAAGAGGAAGTGATGGAGGCTGGCATAATTACAGCATTTAAAATGATAAGTACATGAATAGGAAGAATTTTGAGGGAAATGGGCCAAATGCTGGTAAATGGGACTAGGTCAGTTTGGGATATCTAGTTGGGGTAGATGAATTGGACCAAAGGGTCTGTTTCCGTGGTGTATGACTCCATGACTCTTAAATATAGGAGCTTCCAAAGATAGAGTGCTGGAGAAAGTCAACAGATCTGGCAGCATTGATGGAGAGAAAAACAGAGTTAATGTTTCAATCCCAGTGACCTCTCGTCATAACTGAAAACAGCTGAGAAACTGAGGTTTTCATGCTGATGATAGGGGTGGGATGGCGAGACAGATGAATAGATGGAGACAGTACCCATAGAGTGAGAGAGAGAAAAAAAGGAGAAGCAGACAAAGAGATTACTGATAGTGGTAAATGCTGAAGAGGTGATAATTCAAAATGTGAATAGTTGAAAATTGGTTGGCTGCGCAACCTGTGTAGGTCCGGACCTAGAGATGTGGGTTGTGTAACGCATATGGCGGGAACTTTCAAGCTCTGAAATTGTTAAATTGAATTTTTGGTCCTGAGGACATTAGGGTTCCTAACTGTTGTTCTTCCAGCTTCCATTGAACTACCAAGAATACTGCAGCAGGCCTGGGATGTTGGCATGTAATCTACAGCACGCTTGAAGTTAGAGTCAGGCACTGAAGGGACTGGTGCAACTTGAACAGCACCTTTGGTATTTTCACTTTAGATTATTGCAGGTCTGCAGTTAAAGTTGCAGTTTTATTTGCATATAAGTTTGCTTGAGTTCTGTTATCTTCACTTTTTTTCCAGTAAACTCTGATCCATTGCATTTTTTTTTCACATTTCAGAGAGAAAGACGATCTGAGAGAAATTGAGTCTGATAGTGGTAAAGAGGTTGGCTAGAGAACCTTTGCCCTACTTTATCAAGAGGAAGAATTCAAAATAAGTGGCTATTTCTGGGAATGCTTACTTTGCTTAGTGGAAAGATCAAAGTATGTCTTGGCAGAGGATATGATTTCACATTTATAAATTTCACAATGAATAGAACAAATTTGCAACTTTTTGAGTTGCTATCTCAGAACAAAAGTTTTGAACTATTTTGATTTTATGGGCAAGTGATTATTATAATATCTATATGTTATTTTTATTTATGATAAGAACTTAAATAGAAATGAATATTTCCATAAAGGTCTGTTTATACAGCTGTGCTAATTATGCATTCATTGCAGTAGCTTCTTCAAGTAGGGTAATCTCTAATTCAGTGAACAGTGCAGTGCAAGAGCTTCCAACTTATACTAGATTTTAAAAAATGATGAAACATTCTATGCTGCCTATGTGTCATGTTTCTGTCAAGGCTTTGGTTACTTTTCAAAATAAGACCAGATCAGATAAAAATTGAAGAATGTAAAAATCAAAAGTGCTGAAATTGGCTTGAAAGCAAAAAAAGTGAACAACCAGTTAGAAGAACAGAAAAGAAAACAGAAGTGAATAAATTAGATTGTTCCATATATTTTTAATGGTTTTTGATCAGTCCATTTCCCACCTCTACCCCACAACATTTGAAATATGCGTCTTTGAGGTAAACAGACAAAAATCTATTCTTATTAACTGACTTAGCAACAGGCCAAAAAATATTCTGAAAATTTTTTTTAGGTGAGGGTGAATCAGCAGTGGAAAAGACTTTCTAGCTTTTTAAAGACCTATATAAATTTTAATACAATAGATATAGTAAAAGCATGTGTGGCATGGGATTAAGTTGAACTGGCTGCGATGTGATCATTGAATGATACAGCACAGAAGAAAGCCATTGGCCATCTTCTTTGTTCGACAGTGGTTGACCAAGTGTTGTCTTCCTTCTATGCTGTGAAATTTTATTGTCAACAAAATAAGGGTTCTAGCTTAATAAATTAAAGAAATGACATCACTAATTAAATTCAGTGGTGACATTTTCTTTTGTGTTATTCCAGAAGACATCATAAGCAGGAAAGAACCATTGAACCAATAAGAAATTGAGAAAGAAAGGAAGGAAAGGGTTTTTCCATCAAATGTACTTTCTTTAGTTAAATTCATTCAGTAATTATTTCAACATTTAAAATTTGGATGAATAGAACATGATTAATAATTTAGAACATTTCCACAGTATCTTTTCTCATTCTGTAAACTGACTTTTGAGGTGAAGTGGTCTCAGTTGATTGTTACACAAAAAAAACCTGGCACTGGTATTTTTAGACTTTTAGGTTAAAAAGATTCTGGTTAATGCAGTTATATAAGTCAGGGAAAATGAAGAGCAAGAGTCTTGAAACGATAGTTTTTTAATGTAATATTTTAGATATAAACTGTTATCAACCCTTCCTGCACTGCATTCATACTCCTGACACTATCCCTTTGTAGCTAAACTCCATGACTCTGTTTTTCAGGGCTACTAAAATTCAGGCATGTATCTCAAGATTGTACATAATTGGAATGCAAGTATGAGTGGACCATCTTGCAAATGTCCCTAGCTGCAGCCTAGATTTTTTAAATGCAGGCAATGAGGGCAATGTCACCAATTGTTTCTCATTCCTAATTGCTCACTAGGCCATATGAAAAGGCAGTTAAGAGTCAGGTCAGTTAAAGATGACTTTGTTCCATAATGGGGATTAGAGAACCAAAAGAATTTTTACAATAATAATGAATTCACATTTCGCCGTCTGGTCAAAAGGACTTTCAACTCAAAATATTAACACTGATTTTATTTCCAAAGATACTGCCAGACCTGCTGAGTTTTTCCAGCATTTTCTGACAGTAATTAGGTCGTTCCTTGGAACACCTTTTTTCATACTGGAGGTCTGTGACCAGTGGAGTGCCACAAGGATCGGTGCTGGGCCCTCTACTTTTTGTCATTTACATAAATGATTTGGATGCGAACATAAGAGGTACAGTCAGTAAGTTTGCAGATGACACCAAAATTGGAGGTGTAGTGGAAAGTGAAGAGGGTTACCTCAGATTACAAGATCTGGACCAGATGGGCCAATGGGCTGAGAAGTGGAAGATGGAGTTTAATTCAGATAAATGCAATGTGCTGCATTTTGGGAAAGCAAATCTTAGCAGGACTTATACATTTAATGGTAAGGTCCTAGGGAGTGTTGCTGAACAAAGAGACTTTGGAGTGCAGGTTTATAGCTCCTTGAAAGCTATAGTCGAGGTAGATAGGATAGTGAAGAAGGCATTTGGTATGCTTTCCCTTATTGGTCACAGTATTGAGTACAGGAGTTGGCACATCATGTTACGGCTGTACAGGACATTGGTTAGGCCACTGTTGGAATATTGCGTGCAATTCTGGTCTCCTTCCTATCGGAAAGACGTTGTGAAACTTGAAAGGGTTCAGAAAAGATTTACAAGGATGTTGCCAGGGTTGGAGGATCTGAGTACAGGGAGAGGGTGAACAGGCTGGGGCTGTTTTCCCTGGAGCGTCAGAGGCTGAGGGGTGACCTTATAGAGGTTTACAAAATTATGAGGGGCATGGATAGGATAAATAGGCAAAGTCTTTTCCCAGGGGTCGGGGAGTCCAGAACTAGAGGGCATAGGTTTAGGGTGAGGGGAAAGATATAAAAGAGACCTAAGGATCAACGTTTTCATGCAGAGGGTGGTACGTGTACGGAATGAGCTGCCAGAAGTTGTGGTGGAGGCTAGTACAATTGCAACATTTAAGAGGCATTTGGATGGATATATGAATAGGAAGGGTTTGGAGCAATATGGGCCGGGTGCTGGTAGGTGGGACTAGATTGGGTTGGGATATCTGGTTGGTATGGTTGGGTTAGACCGAAGGGTCTGTTTCCATGCTGTGCATCTCTATGACTCTATGACCTTAAGGATGGCAGGACTGGTGGTGTATCATAATGCAGCATGTATGTAAATTTATGGATACAGGATTGGTCCAGAGCGAACATGTTTGCAGCAAGTATTTGAAGTTCAAGCAACTTTGGCTCACAATGTATAGGCTGAAGGCTGAACTACAGACACTGAAACACTGCAGGGCAGGGGAAACTTACTGGAATCTTTGTTAGTTGAACAAGGTAGTTGAACCTCTTAGGATTGGATCTTCTGATTTGGTCAATATTCAGTGACTGGAGGGTGTGACTGTGATTGAGGTGGGTAAGAAGCACCCGGGGTAAATGCGCAGGAGCCTTAGCCTTTCCCATTGTTAAGAGGTTTGAGAATCTTTCAGCTTGTCAGGCTGAGAGTGAGGGCTGTGGCCTTTCTTTGTCAATGACCATTGCGCCTTGATACAGGATGCCACTCATGGCGGGCTGAAGGGGGGGTGAAGATAAAAAGGAATGTAGTGGTAATTGTAGTGAGATGGATTGACATGATTCTGCACAGCAAACAGCATGAGTACAGAGTCTGATACCAGGGTTCAGTATATCTGCTCAGGACTGGCAACAAATTTGCACTTCATGTAGATACCGATGACATATGCAGGATAAAGGATGTTCTACATCGTCAGTGTGAATAGCTAGACACCAAATTAAGAGTCAAGATTGGAGTAGTGCTGGAAAAGCACAGCAGGTCAGGCAGCATCCGAGGAGCAGGAAAATAGATGTTTTGGGCAAAAGCCCATCATCAGGAATGCCAGAACCTCATAATCTCTGCACTATTCCCTGAGCTACATGCAAATTGGAATTGGGAAAACTAACTTAGAGAGCTGAATGCATAGTTCAAAGACTTTGTGGGAGAAAATGGGTTCTAATACGTTTAGCACTGACATCAGTACTGGGGAAATTGGGATCTGTATCAATCTGATGTTCTCCACCTGAACATTTTACTGGTGTCCTTCCCAACCAGGTAACAAGGGAAGTAGTGAAGGTCTTAAACTAAATAGTAGAGATAAAGGATCATTCATACTCCAGGCACTATCCCATTGCAGCTAAGCTCCATGACTGTGTGTTCCTCAGGGTTACTAAAATGCAGGCACATATCTCAAGGTTGTACATAATTCGAGTGCAAATATAAGTGATAAATTAAAGAGTGGAGCCAAAGCCAAAGATAAATAGACCATAACAGATTCATAATTTCCACTCATTTCTAAGAGTCAAGGATAAAAATTAACTAGAAATGTATCAACATCAAAGAAATAACTTATAATTTTGTAAAGGAGCATGCGAAACAAAACAGAGGAACTGAGAGTACAATCTAGTAGCATGACAGAGACATGTCTGCAAGCTGACCTGGAATGGTCCTAGGTCTTGAAGAACGCGGGACTTTTAGGAATAGCAGGAAATTAGGAACACATGGAGGGTTGACTTTATTGGTTAATGGTGGTATCAGCACAATTAAGAGGGATGTCCTAGGTTAAAGGAACTAAGATGTGGAACCAGTTTGTGTAGAGATGAGAAATGATAAAGGGGATTTTAATCTACATGTCGACTGGAGAGGTCAGATGAGCCAAAGTGGCTGAGAGAAGGAGTTCACAGCAGGTTCTGGAGCTGACCAGAGAGCAGAGTACATAAGGCCTGGTATTGTGCAGTGAGATATGATTAATTAATGATCTCATAGTTAAGATTCCCCCTAGGTAGTAGACGACATAATATGGTTGAATTTTAGATTCAAATGGGAGGAAGTGAGGAATGGGTTCAGGACATTTTTTTTAAATTTCAGAAATTGTGAAGGCATTAACATAGAGATAGCTAAAGTGAATTTGTAAATTAGATTAAAGAATATGTCAATAGAAATACATTGGCAGAGATTTGCAGAACATGCTGAACGGATATATATTTTAATGAGTAGGAAAAACTCCAAAGATGCACTTACCATTCGTGGTTAACTAGAAATGTATCAAAATCAAAGAAATAACTTATAATTTTGAAAAGGCAGCTTCTGGGTCAAAAGATTGGAGAGAAATTAAAAAACAAGCAAAGAATGATCAAAACAAAGAGGAAATATAGGCTATGAAAGAAAGTTGCTAATTGTTTAACATTTTTGGATAAGAGTTTCTATAAACATTTAAAGAAAAATAGAGTTAACAAGGTGACTATTGGTTATTTAGACTGGAGAATTAGTGGTAAACAAGGAAATGACAATAGACAGTAGGTGCAGGAGTAGGCCATTCTGCCCTTCAAGCCTGCACCACCATTCAACATGATCATGGCTGATCATCCTTAATCAGTATCCTGTTCCTGCCTTATCTCCATGACCCTTGATTCCACAATCCTTGAGAGCTTTATCCAACTCTTTCTTAAATGAATCCAAAGACTGGGCCTCCACTGCCCTCTGGGGCAGAGCATTCCACACAAACACCACTCTCTGGGTGAAGAAGTTTCTCCTCATCTCTGTCCTAAATGGTCTACCCCGTATTTTTAAGCTGTGTCCTCTGGTTCGGCACTCACCCATCAGCGGAAACATGTTTCCTGCCTCCAGAGTGTCCAATCTTTTAATAATCTTATATGTCTAAATCAGATCCTGTCTCAGTCTTCTAAACTCAAGGGTATACAAGCCCAGTTGCTTCAGTCTTTCAGTGTACGGTAATCCCACCATTCCAGGAATTGACCTCGTGAACCTACGCTGCACTCCCTCAATAGCCAGAATGTCTTTCCTCAAATTTGGAGACCAGAACTGCACACAATACTCCAGGTGTGGTCTCACCAGGGCCCTGTACAGCTGCAGAAGAACCTCTTTGCTTCTATACTCAATCCCTCTTGTTATGAAGGCCAGCATGCTATTAGCCGCCTTCACTACCTGCGGTACCTGCAAGCTTACCTTCATTGAATGGTGTACAAGAACCTCCAGATCTCTCTGTACTGCCCCTTTACCTAAATTGATTCCATTTAGGTAGTAATCTGCCTTCCTGTTCTTGCCACCAAAGTGGATAAGCATCCGTTTATCCACATGAAAGTGCATCTGCCATGCATCTGAGCACTCGCCTAACTTGTCCAGGTCACCCTTTAATCTCCGAACATTCTCATCACATTTCACCCTGCCACCCAGCTTAGTATCACCAGCAAATTTGCGAATGTTATTGCTAATACCATCTTCTATATCCTGAACATAGATTGTAAAAAGCTGCGGTCCCAGTACTGATCCCTGCGGTACCCCACTGGTCACTGCCTGCCATTCCAAAATGGAGCCGTTTATCACTACTCTTTGTTTCCTATCAGCCAACTAACTTTCAATCCAAGTTAGTACTTTGCCCCCAATACCATGCGCCCTAATTTTGCTCACTAACCTCCTGTGTGGGACTTTATCAAAAGCTTTCTGAAAGTCCAGGTACACTACATCTACTGGATCTCCCTCTTCCATCTTCAGACTTACATTCTCAAATGACAGATGAATTGAGTAATGTCTTGCATCAGTTTTCACTATAGTTTATGCATGCAGTAATAACTCAGAAAATTGATGGGAGAGAGTAAATCGGGAATATCAGTCACCTCGCAGTTAGTACTGAGTAAATTATTGGAGTTGCAGGCTGACAAGTGCATGGGTCCTGATGGTCTTTATGCCGGCATCTTAAAATAAGTGATTACCGTCATCATTGAATTAGTTTCAGTTTTCCAACACCCTTGATTTGGAGCCTGTCCCTTCAGATTGGAAGAAGGTGACTGTAGCTCCTCTACTCAAAAAGGGGAGAGACACAGAAAGCAGGAAACTATAGACAGCTTGTTTAACCTTTGTCATAAGGAAAATATTAGAAGCTATTATTAAAGAAGTTACATCAGGCCATTGGATAAGTTTAGAGCCAGAGTCAATGTGGTTTGGTAAAAGTAAAATAATGTTTGACCAGTCTATTGAAGTTCTTTGTGGAGATAGTATGTGCTGTAGATAACAGGGAGCAGGATGTTATACTATACTAGGGTTTGCAAAAGGCAGTTGTTAAGATGCCCCATCAAAGTTATTGTAGAATATAAAAGTTCACGGTATAGTGGGTGACATATTGACATGGATAGAAGATTGACTAGAGAATAAAAAGCAGAGAGTAAATGGGTCTTCAGGTTGGCCACATGGAGAAAGTGAGGACTGCAGATGCTGGAGACCAGAGTTGAAAAATGTGGTGTTTTTCCAGCACCACATTTTTCAACTCAAGGTTGGCCACATGTACCATCTTGTATGCCACAGGGATCAGTATTGGAACCTCAACTGTTTACAATTGACACGTTCTTGAAATGGCAGTGAGTGCAGAACCTTCAAATATTTCTAAGACAAACATAGATCAATTCTTCATTACCAAGGAGATGAAAGATTCTCGGGGATATGTAGGATTGTACAGTTGAGGTTAAAACCAGTTCTGCCATGATTCTGTTGAATGCAAAGGCATGGCTGAATGGACTGAGTGGCCTACTCTTGTTTCTTGTTCACATTTACGTTTTTATATAAATAACTTAGATAAAGAATCAAAGGTATGACTGCTGAATTTGCAGACAGCCCAAAGATAGGTAAGAAAGTAAGTTGTGAGGTGGACAAAAAGTTATAAAATATTCATTGGTTAATTGAGTGGCTAAAGGTGTGGCAAATGCAGTATAACGTGGGAAAGTGAAATTGTCCATTTTGGCAGGAAAAATAAAAAGAAGCATATTTTCTAAATAGTGAGAAAATGCAGGCTCTGAGGTACAGAGATATCTGAGGGTCCTGATTCATCAATCACAAAAGGTTACATGCAAGTACAGCAAGTAATTAGGAAAGCTAACAAAATGTTATCATTTATTGTAAGTGGAATTGAATAGAAAAGTATATAGTGTTGTTCACTTTGTTAAAGAAAAAATGTAAATGTATTGTAGGAAGTTCAGAGAAGGCTTACCAGACTAATACCTGGAATGGGCTGCTTGTCTGATGAGACGGGTTCGGCAGGCTAGGCTTCTGTCTCCTGGAGTTTAGAAGAGTAAGAGGTGATTTATTAAAACGTGTAGAATGCCGACAGGTCTTGATAGGGTAGATGTAGAGAGAATGTATATTCTGATGGGGAAAGGCTAAAATTAGGGATCACTCTTTTATAAGTTAGAAGTCATCAGTTGAAAAGAGATCAGATAATTTTTTCTCCGAGGGCACACGTTTTCTTGAAAAGTTGGCAAAAGCAGAGTCTTTAAAAACAGAAGTTGAGAGATTCATGTTAAACAAAAGACTGAAAGCTTGTCAGTGATAAGCAGAAACGTAGATTTGTGATTGCAATCAAATTTACCGTGAACTTACTGAATGGCGGGAGCAGACTTGAGGGATCAGGTGGCTTACTCCTGAATAATATGTTTGTATGTCTGTATGTATAACCTTCTTGAGAATTGTTGGAGCTGCACTCTATGCAAGTGGGGAGTATTTCAGCATACTCCTGACTTGTGGCTTGTTCCAGACCTCCAACAGCCACAGCTATCTTCTTTTATACTAGGTTTGACAGTTACAACTAATGGGTTACGCTATATAATCATCAAAAATATTATTGAATCATGACAAAAGACAATAAATGCAATTATATAATACACATACTACTTAACTTTCTTTGATATTGAGACCAAGTATCAGAGAGGGTATAATTTAAACTTGGTTTGATATAACTAATTACCCATTTAGATCACTACCACACAGTGGTCTTATTAGTAAATAGCATCTGATTTTTGTATTATTTATGGGTACGTTTATAAACTGAAGCTAAGAAAGTTGTGAAGTAGAATTGATTGAAAGCTAAAACACAGATTGAACTGGGAGATACAGGACTGACACCATTGGTAGAGGGTTGTAATTTCTCTGTGACATGATTACATAGATAATTTCCAATATTATGGACATAGGAATTTTTAAAGTACATGCTGATTTCTATTTATGTGTATATGAATTCTGACTTATCCTGAGAGAATTTGCTTGCAACCCTTCCAAATATAAACATTAAGTTTCACAAAGGGCTATCTATAGATTTCTGTCTTCTGTTATGGAAATGCCAGACACCACCTGCAAAATAATTTAGTTTATAATTGTAGTTATAGATTTCTTGCCCAAGATCATTTCATATCATGCTCAAGAACAGTAATGAAAGCAAGTGATTGAAATAGCAACTTTTTAAAATAAGCTTGAATGATAGCGTAACAAAACAATTGTTAATGCTCCTAAGGAAATAAATTGAATTATTCATAACTTTTAACGTTCATTTTGCTTTATTTTTCATCCATGGAAATACCCATTGAGTCAAATGTTCTGGCGCGAGTTATTTTGGCTTCTTTCTCCATGCTTTGGCACAGTTCCTTGTTTTGAAAAGCTACATAAACTACAGCAGATTTTCCATTACCCAGGGTTTAAAAAAGTAAAAGAAACATACTTAAGAAAGGAAAGAAAACACTTGTTCAACATCGAGGAAAAATATTCAGCAAGATGTATAGGAAAAAAAATAAGCACGGTGGTCTACTGTTCAAACAAAAGTTTTGAGATTAAATCATGCTACAGCGTCATAGAGGTTCTGCTATTGAAGTAGCAACGAATCAAAATGCTAGTTACAATCTGATCACAATGTGAAATCTAACTCAATAGTCATGAAATTTGGCTCTTTAATCCTCTGTATTTTTGACGCAGTGAGTGCCAATTTGCCTGCAGAATGGTGTCTGATGCACCTGGTGCTGGATGGCATTTAGGTCATTCTGTTGGGTAGTATCAATCAGAAATGCATAGAGTAGACTGACAGTGACATTAGTTGGCTTACAGCTGATTGGTGCCACCACTGTCATTTTGGAGTTTTTGCACTTGCTTATCTTAACATAACTAAACACATTCATCATCAGAAAGGATCCCACCTGTCGATTGCTGCTCTGATTGCGGAAGTGTTGTGGTTTTGGAATTGTGGCTGACGTGTGGAAGAAGTTGTATGGCATGTGCTGTCAGACTTATCTGCCATATCACTTGTTCTTATACATAGGTCCAGTACTTAGGACATCCCTTTGATTACATAATGACATGCAAACTGAGCAAATACAGAAAATGAAAGCTATTGGAAGGGGGAAGAGGAAGAATTGGAGAAGAGTTCTGAGCATGGGGCACAATCTGCCCACCAACAATTCTGACCTGAACATCAAAAGGCAACACTATGGCAGACATTCTTGCTGAGATTTGCCACTTACGACAGCCAAAACTACAGTCTTGAAACAGGTCAAGGACAACATTGACAGTGGCTGTGAAGTTGACTCTGGCATACGCCTGGTGTCAACAGATGATATTTGCAAAATCACTGTTTGCTTTCCACTGTTGCATAAGGCTGTGTATTCCAAAGAGAGCTGTATATATTTCATGCTGTAATGCCAGTCAGACAAAATTTGTAGTAAGTGCTGCAGATTAACACTGGGGCATACCTGAACTGAAAGACATTCTAGCAAATGTGAGACCATACATGAAGAATCATGTAGGTCAGTACTGGAATCCAGACAGCAGTAATAGTGCTTTAAATCTTTAGTCTGCTGAACCATCTGCATTTCAGCCCGTGCTTCAAACCAAAGGTAGCTACTGGATAGTAGGTTCTATCAATTGGCCACAGGATTGATGGTTCTAATGCATACATAGCCCATGTATGTGTGGATGACATGCACCTAACAAAAAGTTTGCTGCCACAGTGAATGTGATAGAGCTCTGGAGAATTGGCAGAGCGCTTACTGTTGCCTGCTACGCAACCTGACCATGAGGAGGATGTTGAAACTTTATTGCTGGAACAGCACAGCAGGTCAGGCAGCATCCAGGGAACAGGAGATTCGACGTTTCGGGCACAGGCCCTTCTTCAGGAATGAGGAGGATGTACCAATAGCTATATGAGATTCAGTTGAATAGGAGGAAGTAAAAAGAAGGCAACCCGACATATACCTTTATTGCCAGGCTGTCCATGAAAGACTTATCTAACTGAGAAACTAGTAAGCTTAGCTCCAATTCCCCATTCTTCAATAATCATATGCCTTAGCTTCATTCTATTACTGACCTTCGCAGCATCAAGTTTTCACAATGCTAAAATTTAATGCAAAATAAAAATTCCAAACAAAATTTATGGATGAAAGCATGTCATATCGCATTTATCTTTAGTGATCGATCTTGTGTGTTCTTATTTCGTCTACACTGCACTTGTTCCTACACAATGCTACATGAGGCTGTAATGTGGCTGCTGTGTAGATAGTGGGTTACTCATGCAGCATAATCTCAAATAACACTGGCAGTAGAATGTCCCATTGTAGGCTCCCCAAACTCAACATGGATGGCAGTCATCTGAGCTGGGTAGCTGAGAGACAACAGCAAAGGCATTGGCAGAATGTTAGTGATGGGAAAAATACTGCTGTTATCAGAAGTGACAACAGCAGGTTTATGTTCTGTTGTAACACTATCATTCCTTCAGTGCTACAGCGGGCGCACAGAGAGGGGAGCAGGAAGGTAAGCGGAGACCAGTTTAAATTAACGTTTTTCTTTTCGCAGTCTGTGTTTTTTTTCAACTAGGAGCAGGAACCCGGAAGTCATCAACAGAGGCTTCTGGGAAGGTAAGATGTTTGAGTGGAGAAGGAACCCGAGACACTACACGTGTAGTGTCTCCCACCCTCCTTCCTCTAACCTAAAAATAAAGGACTCAGTCGGCTGAACAGGTAAGCTACTTAGTGTTCTTGGTTTGGAGACTAATTGTAGAGTTATGGCAGCGCAGTCAGTGGAATGTTCCTCTTGCAGGATGTTTGAGGTAGGGATGACCACCGATGCTCCTGCTGACTTCACCTGCAGGAAGTGCAGCCAGCTCCAGCTCCTCACAGACCGCGTTAGGGAACTGGAGCTGGAGTTGGATGAACTGAGGATTATTCGAGAGGCTGAGAGGGTGATAGATAGAAGCTACAGGCACGCCAGAGAACAGAGGTAGCTGGGTAACATTTAGAGGTGGGAAGGGGAGGAAGCAGGCAGTGCAGGAATCCCCTGTGGTCGTTCCCCTCAACAATAAGTATACCGCTTTGGATACTGTTGGGGGGGACGGCCTAGCAGGGGTAAGCTGCAGTGACTGGGTCTCTGGCACGAGGTCTGGCTCTGAGGCCCAGAAGGGAAAGGGGGAGAGGAGGAGAGCACTAGTTATAGGAGACTCTATAGTTAGAGGGACAGACAGGCAGTTCTGTGGACATGGACGAGACTCTTGGATGGTTTGTTGCCTCCCAGGTGCCAGGGTCCAAGACGTCTCGGACCGTGTCTTCAGCACATTGGCACCAACGACATAGGCAGGAAGTGGGGTGGGGAGGTCATTCAGGAGCTCGGAGTTAGGCTGGAAGCTAAAAGCTAGGATGGACAGAGTCGTCATCTCTGGGTTCTTGCCGGTGACATGTGACAGTGAGGCAAGGAATAGGGAGTGAGTGCAGTTGAACACGTGGCTGCAAGGATGGTGTAGGAGGAGGGCTTCAGGTATTTGGACAATTGGACTGCATTCTGGGGAAGATGGGACCTGTACAAGCAGGATGGGAGATAGGTTTGCTAGCACTCTTCGGGGGGGGTTAAACTAATTTGGCAGGGGGATGGGATCCGGACTTGTAGTCCAGCAAGTAGGTTAGCTGTTTTTCAGGATGTCCAAGAATGTAGGGGGGCTGTGGAGAAGGTAACACTGACAGGGAATACTTGCGGACACAGAGATGGGCTCAAGTGTGTATACTTTAATGCAAGGAGTATCAGAAATAAGGTGGGTGAACTTAAGGCGTGGATCGGTACTTGGGACTACGATGTTGTGGCCATCACGGAAACGTGGATAGAAGAGGGGCAGGAATGGTTGTTGGAGGTTCCTGGTTACAGATGTTTCAGTAAGATTAGGGAGGGTGGTAAAAAAGGAGGGGGGGTGGCGTTGCTAATTGGAAATGGTATAACGGCTGCAGAAAGGCAGTTCGAGGGGGATCTGCCTTTGGAGGTAGTATGGGCTGAAGTCAGAAATAGGAAAGGAGCAGTCATCTTGTTGGATGTTCACTCTAGGCCCCCCAATAGCAGCAGAGATGTGGAGAAACAGATTGGGAAACAGATTTTGGAAAGGTGCAGAAGCCACAGGGTAGTAGTCATGGGCGATTTCAACTTCCCAAATATTGATTGGAAGCTCTTTAGATCAAGTAGATTGGATGGGACGGTGTTTGTGCAGTGTGTCCAGGAAGCTTTTCTAACTCAGTACGTAGATTGTCCGACCAGAGGGGAGGCCATATTGGATTTGGTACTTGGTAATGAACCGGAACAAGTGATGGGCTTATTAGTGGGTGAGCATTTTGGTGATGGTGACCACAATTCTGTGACTTTCACCTTGGTTATGGAGAGAGATAGGTGCGTGCAACAGGGTAGGTTTTACAATTGGGGGAAGGGTAAATACGATGCTGCAAGACAGGATCTGAGGAGCATAAATTGGGAGCATCGGCTGTCGGAAGGATGACGTTGAAATGTGGAACTTTTTCAAGGAACAGATACGACGTGTCCTTGATATGTATGTACCTGTCAGGCAGGAAAGAGATGGTTGTGTGAGGGAACTTTGGTTGACGAGGGAGGTTGAATGTCTTGTAAGGTGGAAGAAGGAGGCTTACATAAGGTTGAGGAAACAAGGTTCAGACAGAGCGTTGGAGGGATACAGGATAGCCAGGAGGGAGCTGAAGAAAGGGATTAGGAGAGCTAAGAGAGGGCATGAAAACTCTTTGGCGGGTAGGATCAAGGATAACCCCAAGGCCTTTTATGCGTATGTGAGAAACTTGAGAATGACGAGAACGAGGGTAGGTCCGATCAAGGACAGTAGTGGGAGACTGTGTATTGAGTTGGAAGAGATAGGAGAGGTCTTGAATGAGTACTTTTCTTCAGTATTTACAAATGAGAGGGACCGTATTGTTGAAGAGGAGAGTATGAAACGGACTGGTAAGCTAGAGGAGATACATGTTAGGAAGGAAGATGTGTTGGGCATTTTGAAAAACTTGAGGATAGACAAGGCCCCCGGGCCTGACGGGATATATCCTAGGATTATGTGGGAAGCAAGAGAGGAAATTGCAGAACCGTTGGCAATGATCTTTTCGTCTTCACTGTCAATGGGGATGGTGCCAGGGGACTGGAGAGTGGCGAATGTCGTGCCCCTGTTCAAAAAAGGGAATAGGGATAACCCCGGGAATTACAGGCCAGTTAGTCTTACTTCTGTGGTAGGCAAAGTAATGGAAATGGTACTGAGGGATAGGATTTATGAGTATCTGGAAAGACACTGCTTGATTAGGGACAGCCAGCACGGATTTGTGAGGGGTAGGTCTTGCCTTACAATTCTTATTGAATTCTTTGAGGAGGTGACCAAGCATGTGGATGAGGGTAGAGCTGTGCATGTAGTGTACATGGATTTTATTAAGGCATTTGATAAGGTACCCCATGGTAGGCTTATGCGGAAAGTCAGGAGGCATGAGATAGTGGGAAGTTTGGCCAGTTGGATAGAGAATGTCAGAGAGTGGTGGTGGATGGTAAATATTCAGCCTGGAGCCCAGTTACAAGTGGAGTTCCGCAGGGATCAGTTCTGGGTCCTCTGCTGTTTGTAATTTTTATTAATGACGTGGAAGAGGGAGTCGAAGGGTGGGTCAGTAAATTTGCAGACAATACGAAGATTGGTGGAGTTGTGGATAGCGAGGAGGGCTGTTGTCGGCTGCAAAGGGACTTAGATATGATGCAGAGCTGGGCTGAGGAGTGGCAGTTGGAGTTCAACCCTGTCAAGTGTGAGGTTTTCCAATTTGGAAGGTCAAATAAGAATGCGGAATACAGGGTTAACAGTAGGGTTCTTAGTAAAGTGGATGAGCAGAGGGATCTTGGGGTCTATGTTCATAGATCTTTGAAAATTGCCACTCAGGTGGATAGAGTTTGTAAGAAGGCCTGTGGTGTATTAGCGTTCATTAGCAGAGGGATTGAATTCAAGAGTCGTTAGGTGATGTTGCAGCTATATAGGACCTTGATAGGGCCACATTTGGAGCACTGTGTGCAGTTCTGGTCGCCTCACTTTAGGAAAGATGTGGAAGCTTTGGAGCGGGTGCAGAGGAGATTTACCAGGATGTTGCCTGGAATGGAGAATAGGTCGTACGAGGATAGGTTGAACGTGCTAGGCCTTTTCTCGTTGGAACGGCGAAGGATGAGGGGTGACTTGATAGAGGTTTATAAGATGATCAGGGGAATAGATAGAGTAGACAGTCAGAGACTTTTTCCCCGGGTACAGCAGAGTGTTACAAGGGGATATAAATTTAAGGTGAAGGGTGGAAGGTATAGTGGGTATGTCAGGGGTAGGTTCTTTACCCAGAGAGTGGTGAGGGCATGGAATGCGCTGCCTGTGGGAGTGGCAGAGGCAGAATCATTGGTGACCTTTAAGCGGCAATTGGATAGGTACATGGATAGGTGCTTAAGCTAGGACAAATGTTCGGCCGAAGGGCCTGTTCTGTGCTGTATTGTTCTATGTTCTATTCCACAACAATCCTAATAATCTGTTGGAGGTGGTTGGATTGCTGAACCTGTTAGACAGCCTGCAGACTGTTTTGAGCACTGGGGCTGGATTTTTCATCAAGGGTCAAGACCTGGAAATGAGTACAAATTCTCGGTCCTGACCCTCTGCAGCAAGTTTTAAGCATGCCCACTGCGATCCTCAATAATCTAGCCAATTACTATTGTTTACTGGGCTCGTTCATTGGGGATGGTAGCTGGATTCTGGATTTTACAGCACAATTGGGAGATCCTCCAGCACTTGGAGATTGGCAGCTTCACCAGCCAAGCTAGGAGCTACCAATGTAAGTATGGTGGCGCTGAAGACTCAATGTAGGCAAGTACTTTTTAAAAAAAATTCCATAACTGCCTGGCCATGCTCCAAGAAATCAACCCCTCCACAATTATACCAGTGGATCGGACAACACCCCCCCCCCCCCATCCTGAGGTTTGCCATGTGGGATATCCACGCCCTCCCCCATCCTGAGGTTCACCATGTGGGACATCTGCCCTCATCCTGAGGTTCACCATGTGGGACATCTGCCCCCATCCTGAGGTTCACCATGTGGGACATCTGCCCTCAACCTGAGGTTCACCATGTGGGACATCTGCCCTCATCCTGAGGTTCACCATGTGGGACATCTGCCCCCATCCTGAGGTTCACCATGTGGGACATCTGCCCTCATCCTGAGATTCACCATGTGGGACATCTGCCCTCATCCTGAGGTTCACCATGTGGGACATCTGCCCCCATCCTGAGGTTCACCATGTGGGACATCTGCCCTCACCCCGAGGTTCATCATGTGAGACATCTGCCTCCATCCTGAGGTTCACCATGTGAGACATCTGTCCCCATCCTGTGGTTCACCATGTGGGACATCTGCCCTCCCCTCCATCCTGAGGTTCACCATGTGAGACATCCGCGTTCCCCGCCCCACCACCCCATCCTGAGGTTCACCATGTGGGACATCTGCCTCCATTCTAAGGTTCACCATGTGGGACATCTGCCTCCATCCTGAGGTTCACCATGTGGGACATCTGTCCCCATCCTGAGGTTCACCATGTGGGACATCTGCCCTCCCCTCCATCCTGAGGTTCACCATGTGAGACATCCGCGCCCCCCCCACTACCCCATCCTGTGGTTCGCCATGTGGGACATCCGCCCCCATCGTGAGGTTCACCATGTGGGACATCCGCGCCCCTCTCCATCCTGAGGTTCGCTATGTGGGACATCCAGTCCCAGGTTCGCCATGTGAGACATCTGCCCCCATCCTGATGTTCACCATGTGGGACATCTGCCCCCATCCTGAGGTTCACCATGTTCCATGTTTCCCCCCCCCCCCCCGCCATCCTGAGGTTCACCATGTGGGATATCCCCACCTATCCTGAGGTCCACCATGTTGACCGGGACTGGGGCTTCTCACGTTACTAACATCTGTCCCCATCCTGTGGTTCACCATGTGGGACATCTGCCCTCCCCTCCATCTCGGTTGGCATGGATGAGCACGGTGCCTTCATAAGTTTTTTAATTAAAAAAGCTGTGAATGTTACAAGTGGCATCTCTAGGAGTCACAGACAGTTTGCATATGATCATAGAGTCATACAACATACTAACGGCCCTTCAGCCCACCCTATCAATGCTGACCAACAAACATCAAACTACAGTAATCCCATTTACCTGCACTTGGTCCATAGCGTACTGTGCCCTGACATTTTAAGTGCTCATCTGGATACTTCTTAAATGCTATATGAGTGCATGCCTCCACCACTCTGTCAGGTAGCACATTCATATTTCCACCATATTCTGGGTGAAAATATTTTTTCTCTGATGTCCTTCCTCTTCATCTGAAACTTATACTTTCTGGTCTTGAACATATTTGCCTGGGAAAAAAAAATTCACAATCTATTCTGTCTATGCCTCTCATGATTTTTATACTCAATCATCTACTTCAATCCTGTCTGAGATGTCTTCATAACTGAGACTCTTCAACCCAGGTAATATCCTGGTGAATTTCCTCTGCTCCCTCTCCAGTGCAGTCATGATCTTTCACTAGTGTGGCAACCAAAACTGCACATGTCTGTGGCCTAGCCAATATTTTGTAAGAACATATCTTTGCTCTGATATTAAACACCCTGGCTAATATGCCACCTCTGAAGGTGTCTGTGCTGACACCTTCAGGGATCTATGGATTTGTAAACCATGGTTCCTTGGTTCCTCTGTACTCCCAAGAGAGCTACTATTCATTGTGTACATCCTTCGCTTATTGACCTCCCAAAATGCATCACCTCACCCTTAGCAGGATTAAATTCTATTTGCCTTGCTCTGCCCAATTTACCAACTCACGATATTGTCCTCCTCACTATCAACACCACCACCAATTTTCATGTCATCTGCAAACTTACTAATTATACTTACATTCACATCCAAGTCATGAATATGGATAATAAACAGCAAGAGTCCGAACACCATATCCTGTGGTACGCTGCTGGTCACAAGCTTCCAATCACAACAGCCCTTCACTATCAACTTTTGCATCCTGTTTGCAAGCCAGTTTTGGATTCATTAGTCAACTTGCCCTAGATTCCATGGGCTCTTAGCTTTTGGACCAGTTTTCCATGTGGGTCCTTGTCAAAGGCCTCACTGTAATCCATGAAAACCATATCAATTCTATTGCCCTCATCAATATATTTAGTCACCTTTCCAAAACTGAATTAAATTTGTCAGCCAGGATCTCCCTTTAACAAATCTGCACTGACTATTCCTGATGAATTCCCGCCCTTCCAAGTATTGATGAATCCTGTTCCTCAGAATTTCTTTCAATAATTTCCTAATGACTGATTTAAAAATCACACTACACCAGGTTATAGTCCAACATGTTCATTTGGAAGTGCTAGTTTTCAGAGCGCTGTAGCTTCACCAGGTAGCTATGGAGCAGGATCAAAATACACAGAATTCATAGCAGAAAATCACAGTGTCATGCAACTGAAACAATATTTTGAACAAACCTAGAATGCTGTTAAGTCTTTCATCTTTTAGAATGGATTGCAGGAAATCTAGGTTTGTTCAAAATATCATTTCAGTTGCATGACACTGTGACCTTTTGCTGTAAATTCTGTGTCTTATGATCCTGCTTGACAGCTGCCTGATGAAGGGACAGCGCTCCGAAAGTTAGTATTTCCGAATAAACTTGTTGAACTATAACCTGATGTTGTGTGATTTTTAACTTTGTCTACCCCAGTCCTACACTGGCACCTCCAAATCATGGCTGACCACCGATCTCAGACTATCTGTTCGGAATTACGTAGCCCACCCCTGCTGCCCTTCTTGAACAAAGGAATCACATTAGCTGCTCTCGGGTTATTTGTCACTTCACCTGTGGCCAGTGAAGTATTTAATATTGAGTTCAATACTTTCAAATTGTGAACCCATTCCTTCCCTTTCTTTTAGCTTTACTTGTTACATTCTCTGTCACCATGGCGTCTCTCCCCTCACCCCCCCCCCCCCCCACCCCAGTGGGACTGTCTGTTCTTTCCAGTCTGACAGTTAGACACACCATTGGTCTGCCATTCTCACATTCCAATCACTTAATCTGAACTATCAACATCCTTTCTCCCCCAGCACTCCAACCTCAGCCCCCACTATCAGATAAATGTTGCCCCCTTCAACACTTCACTTCAGCTCAGATGAAGAGTCATCTCGACGCGAAATGTTAGGTTGCTTTCTGTCCGTGGATGCTGCCTGACTCGCTATGATCTCCAGTATTTTTTGTTTTTCAGTACAGGTTCCAGATTGTGCAGTAATGTGCTCCTATATTTAATATCTCCACCAGGGTCCCAGCAATCTCTTCCCTTGCCTCCTTTAACAGCCTGGGATACATCTCAGCAGGCCCTGCGGATTTATACACCTGTATACTAGCTAAAACATCTAAGTTAAAAATCACACACCAGGTTATTGTCCAACAAGTTTATTTGGAAGCACTAGCTTTTGGAGCACTGCTCCTTCATCAGGTGGTTGTGGAGTACAAGATCGTAAGACACAGAATTTATCACAAAGATTTACAGTGTGATGTAACTGAAATTATATATTGAAAAAGACCTGGATTGTTTGTTAAGTCTCTCATCTTTTAGAATGACCATGCGGGTTTCGGTTCTTTCATATGTAAATCACAAAACTTTTTTTAAAAAGTTACATTCTCAAGTGAACTTTAACAGTAGGTGCCATGTTGACCCAGATAATGCAATGAAGGTGTGAAGTACCTTGTGTGAGGCCGTCTGTGCCCTAGTGTTCAGACAAATTCTATTTCTAAAAAAGGGATTTACAGAATCTTACATGGATTCATGCAGTTTTGAAGTAAAATAAAATGTAATTCTGCAAGTACAAATTTAACCCACAAACTTTGTGTCTGTGTGCATGTGAGTGTGTGTCCTCGAGGGGGTATTAAGTGTCTGTGGGAGAGTGTGAGAGTGTGGGTGTACAGGGCATAAGTCTGTGAGAGGTTGCATGTGTGGGTGTGAGTGTATGTGTGAGCATATGAAGGAGAGCTTGTGTATGAGAAAGGGTCTGCGTGAGTGTATAGGTCTGAAGGAGTGTGTGTGTGTGTCTGTAGGAGTGTTTGTATAGGAATGTCTAATACCCCTTCTCCTTATTAATCTGAATATGTTCCAGACCCTCACTATCCCAATCATATCCCCAGCTACAAAGGCTTTCTCCTCTGTGAGTACAGCTGAAAAATATTCAGTTTAAGACCTTATCTACATAGAGTCATAGCGATGTAAAGCATGGAAACAGACCATTCGGTCCAACCCATCCATGCCAACCAGATATCCCAACCCAATCTAGTCCCAACTGCCAGCACCCGGCCCATATCCCTCCAAACCCTTCCTATTCATATACCCATCCAAATGCCTCTTAAATGTTGCAATTGTACCAGCCTCCACCTTTTCCTCTGGCAGCTCATTCCGTACACGTACCGCCCTCTGTGAAAAAGTTGCCCTGTAGGTCTCTTTTATATCTTTCCCATCTCACCCTAAACCTTTGCCCTCTAGTTCTGGACTCCCCGACCCCTGGGAAAAGACTTTGCCTATTTACCCTATCCATGCCCCTCATAATTTTGTAAACCTCTGTAAGGTCACCCCTCAGCCTCCGACGCTCCAGGGAAAACAGCCCCAGCCTGTTCACCCTCTCCCTATAGCTCAGATCCTCAAACCCTGGCAACATCATTGTAAATCTTTTCTGAACCCTTTCAAGTTTCACAACATCTTTCCAATAGGAAGGAGACCAGAATTGCATGCAATATACCAACAGTGGCCTAACCAAGTCCTGTACAGCCGCAACATGACCTCCCAACTCCTGTACTCAACACTGTGACCAATAAGGGAAAGCATACCAAACGTCTTCTTCACTATCCTATCTACCTGCAACTCCACTTTCAAGGAGCTATGAACCTGCATTCCAAGGTCTCTTTGTTCAGCAACAGTCCCTAGGACCTTACCATTAAGTGTATAAGTCCTGCTAAGATTTGCTTTCCCAAAATGCAGCACATTGCATTTATCTGAATTAAACTCTATCTGCCACTTCTCAGCCCATTGGCCCATCTGGTCCAGATCCTGTTGTAATCTGAGGTAATCCTCTTCGCTGTCCACTACACCTCCAATTTTGGTGTCATCTGCAAACTTACTAACTGTACCTCTTATGCTTAGATCCAAATCATGTATGTAAATGACAAAAAGTAAAGGGCCCAGCACCGATCCTTGTGGCACTCCACTGGTCACAGGCCTTCAGTCTGAAAAATAACCCTCCACCAACACCCTCTATCTTCATCCTCAGACATCACACACAGATGACCCTCTGGTCTCAAATGGGTATCATTCTTTCCTTGGTAATTCTCTTACTCTTAGTATACTTATAAAAACTTTTTGTTTTCCTTAACCCTATCTGCCAAATGTACTTCGTGACCCTACTTAGCCCACCTAATTTCTCTTTTTAAGCCAAGCCTTACACTCTTCATGACGAAGGCCTCCAAGCCCTCTGTTTCTTCCCCTCCCACTGACCCAACCAGTACCCTTCCACCAGCACACTCATTTGGTTGGCTGAACTGGTCCTCACAGTTTCTCTTTAGAATCCTCCCACTTCCTTCAGGCCAAAGGGATAGGCGTGGGCACCTGCATGAGCCCTAGCTATACCTGCCTCTTCATTGGGTGCATGGAACCGTCCATCTTCCACAGTTACACCAGCACTTATCCTCTGCTACATCGGCACTGCCTAATGCTTCCACGAGGAGATTGAACAGTTCATCAATTTCACCTCACCTTCCACCCTGACCTCAACTTCACCTGGACCACCTTGGACATCTCCATCCCTTCTCTGGACCTCTCCATCTCCATTTCTGGTGACCTACTCAACACGGACATCTATTTCAAGCCCACCAACTCCCACAGCTACCTGGACTACACCTCCTCCCACTCCCCTCCTGTAAAAACGCTATCCTTTATTCCCAAATTTTCCACCTCTGCCACATCTGCTCCCAGCACTTTCCCCTACCATCACATGAAATGTACAACCTGCACCCGCACCTCCCCCCTCACCTCCTTCCAAGGCCCCAAAAGATCCTTCCACGTCCGGCAGAAATTTTCCTGCACATCCAAACACCTCATCTATTGTGCCCATTGTTCTTGATGTGGTCTCCTCTACACTTGCGGAACGTTTCAGAGAACATTTCTGGGACACACACTAAACAACCCCTGTGGCCAATCACTTCAGTCCCCCTTCCCAGTCCGTCAAGGGCATGCAAGTCCTGGGCCTCCTCCACTGCCAAGTCTTATTCACCTGGCGACTGGAGGGAGAACACCTCATCTCCGCCTTGGGACCATCGTACCACACGGAGTCAGTGTCGATTTCACCAGTTTCCTCATCTCCCTTCCCCCCCACCTTATCCCAGATCCAACACTCCAACTCAGCACCGCCCTCTTGAACTGTCCTACCTGTCCATCTTCCTTCCCAACTATCTGCTTTATCCTCCACTCTGACCTACCACCATCACACTCCACCTTCATCCACCCTATCGCATTCGTAGCTATCTTCCATCCAGTCCCCACCTCTTCCCATTTATGTCAGCTACCTCCCCCCCCCCCCCCCCCCCCCACACACACACACAAACACATTCCTGATGAAGAGCTTATTCTCGAAAAGTTGACTCTCTTGCTCCTTGGATCTCGCCTGACCTGTTATGCTTTTCCAGTGCCACACTTATCAAGGGCCTCTCCAATTCTTTAGTGTGCTGTACCTCATATGTGCTTCTTTCTTTTTCTTTATCAAACTCACAATATCTCTTGACATGCAAGGTTCCCTAGTCGAAAAGTTTGGCTTTGGAAAAGCACAGCAGGTCAGGCAACATCCAAAGAGCAATAGAATCGACATTTTGGGACATAAGCCCTTCGTCAGGAATATCAAGTTTCCCTAGTCTTGGTGCTCTTGCCATTCTCTCTGTGAGGAACACGCTGGCCCTGAATTCTCACGAGACTACTTCTAACAGATTCCCACTTTCTAAATGTAGACTTACCTACAAGTAAGTGTTCTGTGTTTGCCAGATCTTGTCTAATGATTGAAATTGGCCTTCCCCCAATTTAGACACAACTTCTGCACTATCCTCATCCCTTTCCATAATCACTTTGAAACTATTATCCCCAAAATGCTTACCCACTGATACTTTAACCACTTGACTGGTTTTATTCCCCAGGATTAAGTCTGACACTATCCCATCTCTATTAGGTCTGTCTACGTACAGGCACAGTTATGTGAACAGAATATTATGCCCAATGAAGTTGATTTTGTATGGTCAGTGCCTGGATGCGGGACCAGTTGGCATGGGAGACGAATCTGCTGTTGGATCACTCTTCTTACCAACACATTCGCCACATCATTTATAATCTTTACAAAGACTTGAAATCTTCAACATAGAACCCAATTGCTTCGTCCCAAGTGATTGATATGTCTGTAGTAAAAAGCTGATGTCCCGATGCGGGTGTGAAAATGGAAAATGTCGGAAAAACCCAGCAGGTTTGGCAGGATCAATGGAGAGAAAAGCAAAGTTAACATTTCAGATCTTTCCTTCAGATTGAATTCTGAAGAAAATATAGGCCCAAAATGTTCACTGATTTTCTCTCTACAGATACAGCCACATCTGGTGAGTTTGTCCAGCATTTGCTGTCTCCATTTCAGATTTATAGCATCTGTGGTGTTTTCCTTTTATTTAAGTGCCCCAATACAGATTCCTGGGGAGCACCACTTTTCACATTCTGACAATCAAAAGTATATGTATGTCTATTGAATTCTCCTGTTCATCTTTTTAAATGATCTCCAATTAGATTAGTCAGACATTTTCCTTTCATGAATCTATGCTAGATCACTGATACTTGTCCAATTGCACAGTCATTTTATTCCTGATGAGATATTCCAATGCCAGTCTCCACAGACACTATCTGCTACTTTATTTCTTGACCTTAGTTGCTTTAGTTCGGAAGTGGAGCTCTTGTCTGACAAGCAGACAGCTGCTAACTGTGTAGCAAATCCCTCGGGAGGCCTGAACGTGGGAAATGCTGACAGAAGGAATCCATGCCCTTTGCTGTGTCTTTAACATCAAATGCCTTATTAAGGATAGAAGGTCTACCGACCAAATATGCTTTTTAAAAGGCTCCAGTGCAAAGCTGGAATCCAATATACCTAGGTTCGAATGTAAACTCTGCACCTTCTAGCACTACCCTGCTGAGGTGATAATGAGTAAGCGTTGAAAGGCCATTGAATTTTGCCCTGAAGTATTTGGCACAAAAAAGTAGAACATATCATATTTTCAAAATATACCTGGATATTTCTTTGGAATTCCTCTCTTCAATTTCACCATTTGTGAAGAACAGTATTGCTGGGTTGTGATGTTAGCAATTTCCCTTTGATCTCTTGACCAGGTGGCCTTTCATGTACAAGTATAACCCTTTTTTACATTATTGTGCCAGGTACCCCGTCACCTTTGTACCTTCATATATTTGTTGGAGTGTTTTGGAGGCATTTTGTTGATTGATATTGGTTTTGCGAACACTGTGGGTGCCAATGCAGACCAGCAGCTAGGAGAATAAATAATATTGTGGGTTGACTAGATTTCATACCTTCCTGCAGATTAGGGTCTAAATTCAGTGTGGGAAATCTTGATTCCATCCATTACACCAGAAAATTAGTGTAGAGAAGTAGAGGAAGATTTAGGAAAATTTGTGAACCAAGTTGCCATCCTGACGTCTTTCGTGTTTTAAATTAACATTTGAAAGCTTCTATTTGGGCAGTATTTATTTCTCTCATTCACAGGATGTGGGAAATTGGATGGCTGAGTTAGCATTTATTGGCTATCTTTGTTCTCCCTTCAGAGGTGATGGTGAATTGCCTTCTTGAACTGCTATAGGACAAGTGGTGGAGGTATAGCTATAATGCTGTTAAAAGTAGAATCCCAGCACTTGGATCCAGCAACAGTGAGGGAGAGGTGATATATTTCCAAGTCAGGATGGTGTGTGGCTTGGAGGGGAACTTGCAGGTAGTGATGTTTCCATGTATCTACTGCCCTTGCCAGATGTGCCAAGCTGTTGTCAGGATAATATCAGGGTGTGGCATTATAGGAATGAGAAAAGACTAAAACAGGAAATACAAAAGAATGTCAAACCTACAGAGTAGTAAAGAGAAAGGGTTGGTTTATATATTCTGGCATTTTTTAATTATTGGAAATTTTTGATGAGCAGAAATGTGACATACCAGGCCTATTTTCACCGATGCAGAAAACTAAATGGAATATAATAAAATTGCCAGAAACATGCGAGGAACGTTTCTGAGAGTGAATGTTATTTGTCCCATTAGATTTGTGAGGTACTGATAACCATTTTGAACAGGTTGGTGAATGAAGCTGTTAGTACATCAGGAATAAGCCAATGTTATTTTTAATTTATAAAGTGTCGTAGAGTCACCAGAGACAAGAACAAGCTTATTAGTCTTATTTCAGTTCTGTGTTAAATAATGGAATAATTAGGTGCAATTATGTGAGCACAAACCTAGTAAGTAGCAGTCAACATGGCTTTAGGCATGGAATGCCCTACCTAACTCTTTATGTTCTGTCCCACGGTTGGCAGGGGAGCATCTGCACACACATTCGCATCTTGAATTGCCCATCTGTTACCTTAATATAGTCATTAAAAGTGCTGATACCCAGGGGTCAATATCTGAGGCAGGTATTCACTGCTTTTCAAGCAGAAAGTAAATAAAGTTGTCAATGCCATTTAAATGTTCCTTTTCAGACTGGTTTTGCTCTTAACTGTGCTAGTAAAAACCGATTTTTGCATCCATACTCTTGCCATCATTTGCAAGCACTGTTGTCAATTGACCATGATTTTGTTCAAGGAAATGAAAGCCCAAGTCAACTACTATAATGCATCAGATCTGTGTAGTTAGACCTTTGAAGGAGAATTATTAAAAGTTTTGCTTGAGCAGCTAGTTAACTAAAATTAAAGTTGTTGGGATTTTGCTGCATATGAATACACAATTGGCTAAAGCGTAAAAAACAAGTAGAAGGAAGTACTGAATAAGGGTCAGCAGGCTCAGTGTTGAGACATTGCTATTTCTACATAACTCAGCGCAAAAATAAATTTCTCCTCCTGCCTCCCCTCACTTCGTGAGATTTTAAAATTTATACCATATTGCCAACTTCCTGTCCAGTCACAAATGTTTTTCTCTACACACATTTAATATTCTCCAAAATTAAAAAAAAAAGATAAATATTCTCTTGAGCATCTACAAGGTTGAAATAGTCCCAGTATCTCAATTCTCTTCACATAACTGTCAATCTTAGAATCCCTGCAGGGTGGAAGCAGGTCATTAGGTCCATTGAGTCCACATTGCCCCTCTAAACAGCATCCCACCTGGATCAACACTACTACTCTATCCCTGTCACCCTGCATTTCCCATGGCTAATCCACCTAACCTGCACATCCCTAGACACTGTACAATTTAGAATGTCCAATCCACCTGCCCCTGCACATCTTTAGACGGTGGAAGGAAACAAGAGCAGTCGGAGGAAACCCACATAGGCATGAGGGGAATATGCAGACTCCACACAGATAGTTACCTAAGGCTGGAATTGCACCTGGGTCCCTGGCGCCATGAGGCAGAAATGAGCCAGTGTGCTGCCCATACTTTTATCATCATTCTTCACTTGCATCTGCTGCAGGGGTCATTTTTTTGAGGGCTTATTTTGAAATTTTACTCTGGGGCGATATTTTGATTTTTCAGTAGTTCCTTTTTTATTCTTACTAAGTCCTCAATTAGGAGATGTAGTCACATCGCATTACTTACTGTATCTGTGTTGATTTCTTTTTTAGAATTTCTTGCTTTGTATAGACAAGATGGCATAAATGCCAAATTAAAAAAATCTGCATATTATATCACAATTCATGATTGACTGGATCAAAATAGTACATTAACCACATGTCTATACTAGACTTCTGTGAAGCAGCTTCTTCATTTGACATAATGTGGCTTATGCAAATTGATGTAAACAAAACCAGAACAAAGATGACATATGGAAATTGAGTAAACAGCAGTTTTGCTTGTATTTAAAGGCTCCATTATAACCAAAAGTATAAAATGCTTAAATTTAATCATTAGTTTATTCCATGTTTACCTTCTATTAACTATTGAGAGTGTCAAGAAATGCACTTAGAGTCAGAGAGATATACAGCACAGAAACAGATCCTTCGGTTCAACTCGTCCATGCCGACCAGATATCCTAAATTAATCTAGTCCCACATGCTAGCACTTGGCCCATACCCCTCTAGACCCTTTCTATTCATATACCCTCCCGTTGCCTTTTAAATGTTGTAATTGTATCAATCTCCACCACTTCCTGTGGCAGCTCATTCCATACACGTACCACTCTTTGCGTGAAACAATTGCCCCTCAGGTCCTTTTTATATCTTGCCCCTCTCACCCTAAACCTATGCCCTCTAGTTCTGGACTCTCTTACCCCATGAAAAGACCCTGTCTATTTACCAATCTATGTCCCTCATGATTTTATAAACCTCGATAAGGTCACCCCTCAGCTCCAGGGAAAACAACCCCAGTCTATTTAGCCTAAAAGTCAAACCCTGTAACCCTGGCAGCATCCTTGTAAATCTTTTTTGAACCCTTTCAAGTTTCACGATATCTTTCCTATATGTATAAACTCACCAAAATACAGTACGACCCAGAAGCTAAGATTGCCTGTAGTGTCACCTGGAAAGTCTTGCTTCTTCACCAACATACTGTTTCCAGTTTGCAAAACTAAGAATTAATCTCAAATTCCAACTATTTGATGCAGTTATACAGAGGCTAGGCAGGACTAAGCAGTTTCGGTTGTTAATAAAAAAGCCATATGGATAGGCACTTTTTCGTTGCCTTCCTAGTTTCCAATCTTGTCCACCTCCAGCACAGAAAATTAAAATGACTGACTGTCTCCTTTGGCTGCCGCGCTTATTTTTATTGCCGGTGGGTCTTCTAACCTTTTTCCCAGCTAGCTTTCTGGGTTTCTTGCATCCCGATCCTTTTCCTCCTTTTTTTCCCCCCAAATCTTCATCCTGGTCATGTAGGATGTAAAAAGTTTGCATTAAACAGACTGTTGTGATTCTGAAGAATGTGCAGTGTTTGAAGGAGCCAGACCATCAGCTAACAAATTTGCTTTAGCTCCTCTGACAGATCCATTACTCTTTCTGTCTTTGATGCATGTGTAATCATAACTTTTGCCTCTGGAGGAGCAGCAAAGAAAGAGGCAGTAGCCTGACATTGGAGGAACTGAAGCAACCAGCGTGGGAGAGACAGAATCTGGGTTTGGAAGATCTGCTGCTCTCAGATTCTGAATCTCACACTTGTTCGCTGCTCCTGCAGTTATACCATAGGGTGCTTTCTGTTTGCTCGTGGCTTGACTTTTCGACACTGAATACAAATCAATGATTCATTTCTAGTTTGGTGAAGAGTCCAGGAGGGCATGCTAGGAGTAGCACTAAGCATACCTAAGAATGAGGTGTCAACCCAGTGAGTTACAACACAGGACTCGTTACAAGTCTCTGGATCAGTGGTGCTGGAAGAGCACAGCAGTTCAGGCAGCATCCAACGAGCAGCCATTTAAACCAGTATGCAGTGGACTGTCCTGAGCAATTCCACAACCCAATGGATTGTATCTAACTCTGTAATCTTTCCTCATTCAACTATGATTGGTTGACAGTTAAACTAAGAGGAGGAGGCATTTCCACAAATATCCTCAGTGATCAGTGCAGCCCAGCACATCAGTGCAAAAGACAAGACTGAAGCATTTGCCAGCATTTTCATTCAGAAATACAAAGTGGGTGATCCATCTCTGCCTCCTTCTGAGGTCTCCAACATCACAGATGCCAGCCTTCAGCCAGTTCGCTCCATGGAATATTAATATTGACTGAATACACTGGATACTGAAAAGGCAATGTGCCCTGACAATATTCCTGCAATGATACTGAAGACCTGTACTTCAGAATTAACCACCTGCTAGCCAAGCTATTCAAAACAGCTACAATATTGGCATTTACCTGGCAAAGTGCAACATTGCCCTGATGTGTTCTGTCCATAAAAAGGACTGATCCAGTCCAGCTAATTACCACCTCATTTGCTTACTTTTGACCAGAGCAAAGTATTGGAAGATTTTGTAGGAAGTGTTATTGAATGTCACTTACTCAGCAATATTCTAAAGCTATTCAACTCCTGACCTCATTACAGCATTATGCCAGACAAATATAACTTACCATTGCTGCTGGGTTTCAAACTCATGTTTATGTACAACTGACGACTTTGTGTGCAGTGAAGAGATTTGCAGTGACGTTATTTAGCATCACTGACACATGGAGTCAAATCCTGAGCTCTTCCATTTTTGGCTCAGCAGTCATACTTGTATCTTATTTCATTTCCCATCATATTTTCCTGTCATTCATTAATCTCATAGTCTGCCTTTTGCATTTTAGTGAAAAGCTTTCAGAGCTTTTCTTGCCCTTATATGACTTCCCTTTCCTTGTGGTGGAAATTGGTCTGACCTGAACTGGGCCTGTAATCAGTGGTATATTTGAAGGTTTTGGACAACCTGAACTTGTCCTTGAACTTGGGCAGCACGGTGGCACAGTGGTTAGCACTGCTGCCTCACAGCGCCAGAGACCCGGGTTCAATTCCCGCCTCAGGCGACTGACTGTGTGGAGTTTGCACGTTCTCCCTGTGTCTGCATGGGTTTCCACTGGGTGCTCCGGTTTCCTCCCACATTCCAAAGATGTGCAGGTCAGGTGAATTGGCCATGCTAAATTGCCCATAGTGTTAGGTAAGGGGTAAATGTAGGGATATGGGTGGGTTGCGCTTCGGCGGGGCGTTGTGGACTTGTTGGGTCGAAGGGCCTGTTTTCACACTGTAAGTAATCTAATATGTGTGTATAAGCTGCCTGCCTCAGACATGTTATGTATATCAGTAAATTTCATATGAAGTTACTTGTAAAAGTAAGTGTTAGGTGACGTGGAGTGGATGATCACTATTTGTATGGCTGTGGGGATGCTTGTTTTCCTGACTCTCTTGAAACATTTTTAAAAACACCATGTTTTGTTAAGAGAACATTTAATGGTAATTGTACTTAAGGTATAGTCTCTGCTATCAAATCAAGAGGTGTTCATAACAACTACAGAGTCATAGAGTTATGCATTTGGGGCAGCACGGTGGCACAGTGGTTAGCATTATTGCCTCACAGCGCCTGAGACCCGGGTTCAATTCCCACCTCAGGCGACTGACTGTGTGGAGTTTGCACGTTCTCCCCGTGTCTGCGTGGGTTTCCTCCGGGTGCTCCGGTTTCCTCCCACAGTCCAAAGATGTGCAGGTCAGGTGAATTGGCCATGCTAAATTGCCCGTAGTGTTAGGTAAGGGGTAAATGTAGGGGTATGGGGGGTGGGTTGCGCTTCGGCGGGTCGGTGTGGACTTGTTGGGCTGAAGGGCCTGTTTCCACATTGTAATGTAATCTAATGCAGCATTGGAACAGATCTTTTGGTCCAACCAGTCCATGCCGACGAATATCCCAAACTAAACTAGTCCCACCTGCCTGTACTTGGCCAATATCTCTCTGAACATTTCTTATTCATGCACTCGTCCAAATGTATTTTAAAGGTTGTAACTGTATCTGCCTCCACCACTTCCTCTGGAAGCTCATTCCATGCATGAACCACTGTTTGTGTAAAAACATTGTCCCCATGTCTTTTTTAATCTTTCTCCTCTAACCTTAAAAATATGCCCCTTTGTCTTGAAATCCCTCACCCTAGTGAAAAGACACCAGCTGTTCACCTTATCTATGTCCCTCATTATTTTATAAACCTCTATAAGGTCACCTCTTAACCTCTTAATGCACCAGTGAACGAAATCCCTCCATGTCCATGTTCTCCTTAACTCAAATCCTCCATTCCCACCAACATCCTGATAAATCTCTTCTGAACCCTCTCCAGCTTAATAACATCCTTCCTTAAACAGGGAGACCAGAACTTAACACAATATGAGGCTCTTCTGGAGAGCCTCATGTTGTTATTACACTCAGATGAGGAGCCTAATGTCTATATTATGTATCCACAAGAAAGGCCACTTATCACTATGGCAGCTGTCATATTGCTATTTAAATATTACCTCATGTCCAGCGCCTTTGATTGCTGTACCTGCTACACCTGCCAAATTAGCACTTGGAAATTAAAAATTATCAGTTCAGCAGGTTCCTTACCAAAGCTCCCAGTCCTTCTGCTACCAAGAAAGAAAAAATAGCAGCATTGGAACACCATCACCACTGAGTCACTAACCATCCTGACTTGGACATGAATTTTGTTGATTCTTCATCACTTGTCAAATCTAACTTAATGTTCTTGTGGGAACTGCATCAGCAAAACAATTGCAATAGCTTAAGTAAAAGGCCATCACACCATTTTAGGCAAACTATGAATAACCAATAAATATGACTTTACATCATTTTGGCAAGGTTACTATCAGTTCAAGATATCAGGTCTACTGTTGTAAATCAATTAAATCTGATTTACAGCATTAGATAAAAGACAAAAGGTTTTTCTGCTGCCAGATTTCTGCAGTTTGGAATGCTGATGAATTTAGTTCTTAAAATGCTACTCCTGAATCAGTTAAGGCCCTTTTCTTGTGTTTATCATAACATTCAAATCATGAGGTCATGGGTTTGGAGGATGCAGTCAGAGGGGCCCTGTGAATTGCTGCACTGTATCTTGTAGTTGGTACAATTTGGAGCCACTATATATTGGTAGTGAAGGGATTGAATGTCTGAAATAGAGCACCATTCAAGCGAGTTGCTTTACCTAGATGATATCAACCCTGTTGTTGATGCTGCACCCATCAGGCAAGTGTGGAGTATTCCATCATATTCTTGACTTGCAACTTGTAGCTTGTTAGATGGACACTGGGGAGAAAGGACGTGAATTACTCATTGCAAGATTCCTAGGCTCTGACTGCTCTTGTACAGACAGTATGCCGGTATATATGGCCGGTAACATGTTTAATAATCTTCTAAGTATAAACATTGTTATATTGATTTTGTAGCAGCAAATGAAAGATATTGTACTAATTACAATGATTACTTCATTATGAATAACATACTATAATGTTTATAAATTTTAATGAATCATTGATTAATTATTTACAGTCAGGAATGTCCATTAACACAGTGTGTGTCCTTGTTCTTTAGTGTATTAGGTATCAATGTTAAAACAGTAAAACAGCCTTGAGTGCCATTTTTAAATTTATGTAACTGACTTTACTGAAGTGTGAATATACAATATCAATCTGTCTTAAATTCATGATCTTACAATGAATGGTTTGTGCATTAAAACATCTCCGTTTTCCTATAATACTTTTTGTCAATACACAATGTTCATCCCATAAGTATGATACTTTCCGTTTATTGAAACTGAAGTTGGATCATAAGCAGCTGTGAGTGTCTTATTGATTGGACAGTGGTAATGCAATTTAGTTGATATAAATTTCAGAAGCTTTTCTCACAATGAAGGTGCATTGGAAACCATAGATGGTATTACAGCCTCATAAAATACTCCTGACCATCCATTATTCAGCATAATACTGTGTCTGCTTATTCATGCATCATAACTTGTGGTGTTTCAAGCTACTGTTTATCCTGTTTAATGTAATAGATTGTAATGGATTATCATAATCTCAAAAAATATTTGTGAGACTGTTGCAAAGCATATCTGCTGCACTTCTACATTAAAACATTAATACTCTTGACACTCTCAAGGTGGAATTACATTCGTACAGTGCATGCAACATCTGGTATACAGGAGTAAGGTAGAATAATTCATTCCATTTATTACATTCAACATAATGGATAGGTGTTTTGAAAATAAAAATATGATCCACTAATCTGGTATATTTTTTAGCAGAGTAATTTTAGCTGGACTACCACTGAAGGGAACGGTAGCCCCGGCTCCTTTAGTGGGACACCTTTAAAGTAAAGGTAAAAGTTGTGTGTCTGAGGTTGATATTATGGGAAGGGAGTAGAAGTAGTGTGTTTCTGTGAGATGGGAAAGCCAATCAAAATATAATGTGTTTTAGCAAATACAATGTATTTTCGAAGTAAAAATATGACTTGCTGTGTAAGCCAGTCAGGCAGCATCTGTGTGGAGAGAAATAAGCAGCTGGTCAATGACTTTCAACTGGAATTAGAAAATGGAGTGTGTGTGCTCAGTGCAGGCAACAGGTGCCACCGTTAAAGATCGCTGCTGAGATCCATTTATGTGTGTCCATGTGCACCCAGAGCACAACTCTAACTCATAGAAACATACAATAAGGCTGTTGCATATTTCACTGTCAGCATGGTCAGTGATATTCATGTTGTGTAGCATGATTCAACAGGGCAACATGGTGGCTTAGTGGTTAGCAATGCTGCTTCACAGCACCAGAGGCCCAGGTTTGATTCCAGCCTTGGGTGGCTGCCCATGTGAGTTTGCACATCTGGTTTCCTTCCACAGTTCAAAGATGTGCAGGTTAGGTGGGATAGCTATGGAAAATGCAGATTTACAGGGATAGGGTGTAGGCTGTCCCTAGGAGGATCATTATAGACTCACTGGGCTGAATAGCCTGCGTTCACAGTGTAGGGATTCAATGACTTGTAAAATAATTCAAACATGTAATTAAGAGAAATAAAATTTCATGCAGTAAGAACTTTGCCGATCATCAAGACTGGGAATGTGAATGGACTTGATAATCCAAGATCATGATTTGTCCCAGAAATTCCCTGCACATGTTGTGTAGCAATGGGCTTGGGGCCGATGTGTACTGAACCATAGGAAGTTTCTAATTTGAAACAACATTAAATGTCTGACAAGTAAATTCAAAGTCATACTGCAATGCTGCATATCTGCACGTGTGTTCATTTAAACATAGCTATTGGACAAAAGAGATGTAATCAGGTTTTAAGCAAGTGCAGACGCAGGGAAATTGGGAGGGGAAAAAGGAAGAAAAAGGACAAGTCTGTGGTAAGGTGGAAGTCAGGTGGAAAGATTAAATGACAAAAGATGTGATCTTATCCAGCAAAAGGGGATGGTTGTTAGGCACATCAATAAATTAAAGCTGGGTCTAGAGAATGAACGGGTTATATGGGAATAACTTAATCATTACCAGCAAATAATTTTCAAAGAACACAAGCAGTGGTTATGACCTAAATAGTTGTTTTGAGCATTGTGTCTGGAAGGCTGTGAAGTGCTTAAGCAAAAGCTAATTGTCTGTTCCTTGAACTTCGGTGGAAATGTGTTGACTTTGACACTGAGACCAAAGAGATCAGTGTGGGACTGAGGTGGAGAATTAAAATAACAAGTGATTGAATTGCCTACATCAACAGCATTTATGTAATTCATTTAGATGACAGAAGTACAATATTAGGAATTACAGTACAAGATGAGCTATTGATCTCAACAAACCAATGCTATGCTAGGTCTTGAACTAGAATTGCCTGCTCAACATTTATTTTCATGCATTTTTACTGTATGCTTTCATATACTTTTTATATCTCTTAATTAAAATATGTCACACAAGTTTCAGAATACTATTGGGGATGTGCATATGATCAATACAATTTATAAAATGAAAGCTAAATTCCATCTTGTCACTATATAAAACTGAAGTGTGTGGTGCCACACAGTGGTAAAAGACAGGTTGGATAAAGTACTTTGTAAATTTGATCCCTGCTATCTTATCAGTGGATGGTGTTGAGCAAATTTGAAGTACTACTTCACAACGAATTCTGGAAAAAAAAACTGGAAACTAGAATGTTTTACATTTCACAACCATCGATTGGACTGGTAATGAGAGCCTGTCCTTTTGATCTGGTATAGGATTAAGGAAGGAAATTGCAAATAAAGATGCTTAATACATAAATGTACATATTAACGTATTTTATTGATGGTTCTGCCATAGTAAAACAAGCTCATTTTGTTTGTTTAGATTTTTGACACAATGAAAATTCCTTTGTGCTGTGAATTGAGTTACTAAATTAGATAGCTGTTCTGTAATTACTGCATGAATTTATTCATCTATACAAAGCAAAACTACCTCAAATACAATAAAAATAAGAAACTGTGCAATCTGGAAAGTTAAATAGAAAAGTTGGTCAATATCATCAGATGACATACCTGCACCTGAAAAGACAGGTTTTCTGTTCAAAAATGCACTTGAACTACTCAGTGTTTTAATCAATTTCTGTTTCTGCCATTTTTCCATGCTATTTTCATACAGTTGAACTCAGTCACTGAAAATATTCCACAGGCAGTATTTTAAGCTACACTAGGAGCAAATGTGGTAGTAGGCAGGTGCTCAAACTAATATCATTTGTGTTGATTGCTCCTGCTCTATCCCCACTCCACAGTTATTTTGCCAGATGCAAGATGGTGACAGAGAGTTATGTAGACTAAGTACCCACAAGCAGCAGATAGACGAATAGCCTAATTGAGCACTTAGTGAGATCTTTTATCAACTGGGATTCTCCAATCTATCTCCAGGTCAAGAAATGGTGGAACACAGGACAGCTGCCTAGAGACTGATACATGATGGCAGTCAAAGTGCTCCAGCTGGGCTTAGGAGTCCCCCTCCACTTTCCTGGATTCAGCTTTAGACCTGTTTGTGGACAGCTCTTCTGCTCCAAGATGGACCAGATGCGCAGGCTATTTCTATTTTAAATTTTTAAAAATTTGTACAGAGAAAGCCTCCATTTTGGGGCAGCCCTCTCTCACTTCCTGACCATAGCAATCTGTTGTCACTTTCAAGATTGAGGGTTTCCCATTGATGTTTCAGCTTCCAGAAGCTGCCTGCTGTCCTTTATTGGCCAACACAAGACAGTAACAGACAAATGATTCCTTCCCATTCAGTGTGGACTTCTGACTCATGTACTCTGCCATCAGTAGGTGTATATACGTTCTTTCTTCCCTGCAAACCTGCCCCCCCCCTTCCCAGTGTTTTAAAAATGTCAGTTACCTCTGAGCTGTTTCTACCACCACCTTCCAGTTCCCCTCCAAATCACTCCCATCCTGACTTGGAAATATTTTGCTGTTCCTGCACTGTCATTGGGTCAAAATCTTGGAATTCCCTCCCTAGTGACATTATGGATGAATCCACCATAGGGGAACTGAAGCGGTTCAAGAAGGCAGCTCACCACTACCTTCTCAAGGGCAACTAGGGATGGGCAATAAATGCTGACTTCCCACAAAATGGATAAAAAGAAAGAAAATTGGCAAGTATTCTTTCTGAAGTTCAATTGAAGCATTCAGAAGGGCATTAGATGATAATTTGCATAGAAACAATATCCAGCGATATGGGAAAAAGGCAGGAGAATGCACAGAAAGTCATAATACTCAGAGAGCTGATACAGATGTGATGGGCCAAATGGCTTCCTTCTGCTCCATAAATGTTGGAAGTTGGAACTGAGTGCAAGTATTCTTTTCGACAATTCATCCATCCAGCAAACAATTTCGGAGATATCAACAGAATAAATGCATGGGACTGAAGTTGAAAAGTGTTTAAAAATGATAATGCTTAGAGCACTGTACCATGAATATTTCGTTGGTTAGTCAGGGCTTCCCTGTTACAGAGGAAATCCACATCTGCCATGCAGAGATTTTGATATAAACTGTTTAAGATTGAATTGCTGTCATTCTGAGAAACCACCCTAATTCAAGGACTTATTCGGCAAATCAGTTCCAAATAAAGCTCATTCTAACCATTTATTGTGATGATTTTTTTTGCTCACCAATTTCCATTCTAAATTATTTTGTGAAAATACGTAATATTTATTTGCATTTATCAGTGGATACGTTTTAGTTGCTTCCGTTGAACCTCATTTAATGTATGATTCTTGAAATCCTAAGGGAGGAATTTTATAACCCTGAACAACATGGGTTATGACAAGAAATGGAGCAAGTCGTGTGAGGTTGCTCTACATTGTGGACAACTTGCTGCATCTTTTAACTAAGTACCAACTGTTGAAGTGAGATTCTCTCGAGGCAGCAGTAAGTTGCGTAGTATTGGGGATGATTGCTTATTAATGATCTTATTAACTGCACACCTACCTCATTGTATGTAGCTTCCTATTCCACCACCTGCCATGAGCAAACTAGTTGTGAAGAGAGTCTGGGTAGGCTGGGTTATTTTTCCTTGGAGCAGAGGAGCCGAGGGAAGGATCTGATTGAGGTCCAGAGGCATAGATACAATAAATCATGAGAAACCTTTTTCATATGGCAAATATGCTTAAGACCAGAACGCATAGGTTTAAGGTGAAGAGTAAGTAGTTTTGAGGAGATCTGAGAAAACAATATTTCACCCAGAAGGTGGTAGAAATATGGAACGCACTGCCTAAGGGAGTGGTGGAGGCAAGCACTCATGCAGCAGTTAAGAAGCATATGGATGAGCACTTAAAATGCTAGGGAGTAGTATGCTATGGACGGTAAATGGAATTAGTGTCATAGAGATGTACAGCATGGAAACTGACCCTTCGGTCCAACCTGTCCACACCGACCAGATATCCCAACCCAATCTAGTCCCACTTGCCAGCACCCGGCCCATATCCCACCAAACCCTTCCTATTCATATACCCATCCAAATGCCTCTTAACTGTTGCAATTGTACCAGACTCCACCACATCCTCTGGCATCTCATTCCATACACGCACCACCCTCTGCGCGAAAAAGTTGCCCTTTTCACCCTAAACCTATGCCCTCTAGTTCTGGACTCCCCGATCCCAGGGAAAAGACTTTATCTATTTATCCTATCCATGCCCCTCTTAATTTTGTAAACCTCTATAAGGTCACCCCTCAGCCTCCAACGCTCCAGGGAAAACAGCCCCAGCCTGTTCAGCCTCTCCCTATAGCTCAAATCCTCAAACCCTGGCAACGTCCTTGTAAATATTTTCTGAACCTTTTCAAGTTTTACAACATCTTTCTGATAGGAAGGAGACCAGAATTGCACACAATATTCCAACAGTGGCCTAACCAAGTCCTGTACAGCTGCAACATGACCTCTCAACTCCTGTACTCAATACTCTGACCAATAAAGGAAATCATACCAAACACCTTCTTCACTATCCTATCTACCTGCAACTCCACTTTCAAGGAGCTATGAACCTGCACTACAAGGTCTCTTTGTTCAGCAACACTCCCTCGGACCTTACCATTATGTATAAGTCCTGCTAAGATTTGCTTTCCCAAAATGCAGCACCTCACATTTACCTGAATTAAACTCCATCTGCCACTTGGCCCATCTGGTCCAGATCCTGTTGTAATCTGAGGTAACTGTCTTTGCTGTCCACTACACCTTCGATTTTGGTATTATCTGCAAACTTACTAACTGTACCTCTTATGCTCGGATCCAAATCATGTATGTAAATGACAAAAAGTAGAGGACCCAGCACCGATCCTTGTGGCACACCACCGTCATTTATTGTTTGTCAGCATTGACATGGTGAGCTGCAGAGTCTATTTCTGTGCTATATGACTCTGACTCAGGCACTGAGAATTCTTCTTGTAAAAGAGTGGATCCCTGGCGAGTTCAGCCCATTGTTGGTCGCAAATGGCTTGCATGTTGCTCACCAGGCAACAGCATCTCGGTGCATGGTTCCTGGGTACCAGCCAGATGTATCCTTCATACATGCAAATTGGTATATGATAATTGCCAACCCCTCTGGTTTCCCATGGCACCTCTTTGATCCACATGCAAGACACTTTAGAAGTACAGACCTGCATTAAAGAGCACACTGGCAATTAGCATTGAAAGGTTGCTGCAAAGACACTTTGTATCCACCTCATGGATTAGACCAGGCTGCATCATGGGGCTGCTCACTTGCAGTTCTCCTAGTGGCTCACTTAGCATCAACCCTTATGCTCGACTATTTTGGGAGATACAAACCAGACAGGACAATTGGCACTTGTTTTCAGTCAATGCAAGCTGGATGCAGCAGACAGTCGTAGACTGTAAAATAATCATTGGTCACTATGCCAACATTTTGTTTGTATTGTGGGAGTGAACAACAGCCTCTGTTCATTTTGTTTGTGTGCACTTTTGCTGGCTGTAAATAAAAACTCATGTTTGGAATTGTCCAATTGCTTGCCTTTATATGGTTGGATGGGGTTGTGCAGTGGTATTGGGTGCAGATAAGCAAAGACATAGAGAGGGTGTTTAGACTAAGGACAGGTTAACAGTGTCGCCTACTCTGTGCTGGAAACAGTGTGACTTTATGGCTGCTGCAATATCAGATTGCCAATGCTTGTCTGGATTTAAAAAAAGATCATGGGACAGGCATCACCGGTTAGGCCAGCATTTATTGCCCATCCCTTAAGAGTCAATCACGTTGTGTATCCGGAGTCAATACACAGATGGTATTTTACAACAATCGGTGACGGTTTCATGGTCATCATTAGACTCTTAATTCCAGATTGTTATTGAATTCAAATTATACATCATCTGCTACAGAGGATTCAAACCCAGGTTTCCAGGACACAGCCTGGGCCTCTGAATTAATAGTCCAGTGACAACATTGGTGGGCAAAGTCTCCCAAAGTGCTCAGCAACCTGTAAAGATGGTATGGTTGTCAGGATGCTGGTTTTCCTGCTGTGATGCTGCTGCTCCTTTAACAAAGTGATGCTGTAAATGGCATTTTTTTCAGAGAGGTCATAAAAGCAGCAATTCCGAAAAGTCTGGCTTGGATGAGTTGTAAGGCCCATTTGATTAGAGCTAGCAGATGATGCCTTGGGAAAAAGGCTTTCAAGTTTTTAAAAAAAACACTTGTACAATGAAAGAAGAGTGGCCAATTCTCCCAGCTCAGCTTGCCTCTGGCTTGATTTGATTTTGGCAGTCGAGGTATTCAGTGAAAACAGCCAGGTAGTGTTGAGGCTGCTAATCCAAGAAACAGCTACATAGAAGAGGGTGTTCCATGCTGCCATCTCTCTCTTTCCTGTAATAGAGTCCTAGAGATGTGCAGAATGGAAACAGACCCTTCGGTCCAACTCTTCCATGCCGACCAGATATCCCAACCCAATCTAGACCTGTAAGACCCTATGTTTGATTTTATCTTTTGTACCAAGGATTGTTGCAAGTATTTGGAACAGCATCATTAAATTGGTATAATCTTTTGGGTTGGTTAAGTCATTCTGTATTCTGTTCTCTTTTAGTTGTGTATCATTTGGTAATCTTGCAAATAAATTCTTTTGTTTTAAACTAAATGGTTTGACCAACTGCATCCCTCCTGGAATATCTATGTTATACGTGCTTAGAATAATTAGCAAAGTTGGGGTCTTTCTTGAAATGTTTTGACGGGGTCTGGCCGAGTCCATAACATAGCTGACATCCGACAAGTGAGTTGTTGTTCTGGGTAATAGAATGGAGATAGAATTGTGCTGTTCGGCAAGTTTAAGGTGCATGGGAGAGATCTCAAAAGAGAAAACTTCCGTGCAACTTGACGAAACTGACACTGGAAAAAAACCATAAAATTCAATCCATTAGATCTGTTTGCTTTGAGAAAAATCTTAAAAAGAAGTACCTATACTCTATTGTAAATATGTAGCCCTTAAGATTGAGCCAGGGATTGTTGCAACAATCTGAAAATGAACTTCATTGCACTACATGCTAACTACAACATAACAGCCTTTAGAGGAAGGGGAAGCCAGGGACTATTACTTCACTACAATGGACATTAGAATAATAATCACAGAAATATTCTGAAAAGGGTGAATATGTTTTCCAACTGGAATTGATTTCAGACATACTGCTTTAAATATTAAACAGTGAAAGTAAAGGAACTCCTGTAAATAGAACTTTTAAAATAAATTCGCTTGGGAAAACTGTAATTAAGAAAAAATGCTTGCATCTGTTTTTATATCCCTTTTCAAGTCTGGCTTACCATGCTCCTACAGTCAAGGGAACAAGAGGATCTGGGTCAAAGACCTTTCCAGATTATTGGAAACTTTCCTCCATAGGGATTGAGACAAGTCAGAGTTTTGTGCAGCTGTCAAGATCTCCCTGTGGATTTTTACTTCATCTGAAGAAGAGTACTTTGCAATGACAAAGGGTGCCACCATGGCAAGATGTTCAGTTGATCTATTGGTTAACAATCATAGTCCTATCATGTAGAGCAGCTAAAGTAAATACCAGCTGACAGAGCATTTGAATACAGTCCAAGTCTCATCCAGAGTCCAGAATATTGATTTGAAGGTAACTGTATGAAGAGTAATTCTGCATGTGTTTCTGGGCTTTGTTACAGATTTTACAATTTTTTTTCTGTGGAAACAGCATTTTATTCCATGGTGTAATAATTCAAGCAATTATAATGTTGTCAAATGCAAATTGGCAGGATATTACCTCATTCATTTTTCCACTCAAGGAACAAGGTACCATACTAGTGTGTGTTTTTTTTATGGTTGTTCATAAAATGAAAAGAAAAGCTGTTGTGCACCATGACTTGTTTTACATATTTCTCATCTTCAGATGCTTATAGCGGTAAATGTTGCTAATACCAGAACTTTTTTTTTAATATTTAGAGCAACCTATGTAAAAGTACGATGATGTGTCTTCCTATTTAATGTCATGGTTCCAGGTTTACTTTTGACAATGAGCTGCCTTAGTTAAAATTTAATTGACCTAAATTAATGTTGAGCGTTACAATTCATTGTAGGACTGTAGTAAGGTAATAGTTTTGAAGGACCATTAGTACCTTTATTTGGGATTTCTTTATTCTTCCTAATGATTTGTACCATCATTCTTTCTTCAAGAAGTCCAACACCAACATTAAAACGAAACTGAACCAAGTGAAAAGGATATGGTCACAGCAGGATTACCCTGGCAGAACAAAGAAGCCCTGTTCCAGTGTACTTCTGATGATAATAGGAATTAAACAGGACAGGTTAATCAGAGCACTTTGTCACAATCAGTGTTGAGTATAAGAGAACATCAGTCTAAATTAGTAAAAGGCAAGTGCATGCGGGATGTCTGGAAGCACGGTGTCTATAAACCTGGAATGGTCTTCCATGGGCTAGTTAAATCAAATAGTTTACCTTATTTACACAGTGAAATGCAGTGATGGGCATGTAGCATTCTAGATTATCTGCACAGGTTAGTAAAGTTTTCTTTATCTGGATTTACCTTTGCAAATCAGCACTATAATTACACTGAAATATGATTTTCATAAAACGCCACGGTAATTGCGCAAGAATGTGATTTTCTTCACTTTTTTTTAACCTTTTGACTTTTCTATCTTTCTCTCCAGAAGTGCTAGAGTATTATTCTCTGGACATCCAACTGATCATGTTTTTGCCAAAGACTCAGCCACTGTCGGTAGGCTATTTGACAGCATGGGCACTGGATTTAAATTTAATTCCATCATATCCAAGCATACGTTGTTAGAGTTTGCTGGTTAGTAACCAGAAGCTAGTACACAGGCAGCTTGTTAGAGTGCTCCTAGAAGTGTGCTGTCTCAGAATGTGGCACCGTAATGGCAGTATTCCTACCTCTGAGCCAGGAGGCCTGGGTTCAATCCCACCTGCTCCAGATATTAGTCATAACATTCCTGAACAGATTGATTAAAAATATCCACCACTGTGCTGGATAAGAATGTCTATATCAGCAAATCTAAATCATTGGTTACAACCTGATTCATTGTGCTCAGTGTGGTTTAATTTCACTTAATTAATGGAGCAGTTAGGGAATGTTAAATCAAGATGTTCATCTGTTAACAGCACACTTTTAAAATTCTAATTGGCTTAAGCCTCAAAGAATCAAGAGTCACATTCCGCACGTAAACAGCCTTCCTAACACCTCAACCAGACAAAAGCAAAGAACATTTGAACAAATTATTGAGGGTGGCTAATGTTATACCACTTTTTAAGAAAGGTGGGAGAGAGAAAGCAGGAAATTATAGACCAGTTAGTTTGACCTCAGTGGTGGGAAAGATGCTGGATGAAATTATGGCACATCTGGATAGTAGTAACAGGATAGGACAGAGTCAGCATGGGTTTATGAAGGAGAAATCATGCTTGACTAATCTTCTTGAATTTTTTGAGGATGTAACTGAAGATGGACGAGGGAGATCCAGTGGATGTAGTGTACCTGGACTTTCAGAAAGCTTTTGATAAAGTCCCACACAGGAGATTAGTGAGTAAAATTAGGGCGCATGGTATTGGGGGCAAAGTACTAGATTGGATTGAAATTTGGTTGGCTGATAGGAAACATAGGGTAGTGATAAACGGCTCCATTTCGGAATGGCAGGCAGTGACCAGTGGGGTACCGCAGGGATCCGTGCTGGGACCTCAGCTTTTTACAATATATGTTAATGATATAGAAGATGGTATCAGCAATAACATTAGCAAATTTGCTGATGATACAAAGCTGGGTGGCAGGGTGAAATGTGATGAGGATGTTAGGAGATTACAGGGTGACCTGGACAAGTTAGGTGAGTGGGCAGATGCATGGCAGATGCAGTTTAATATGGATAAATGTATGGTTATCCACTTTGGTGGCAAGAACAGGAAGGCAGATTACTACCTCAATGGAATCAATTTAGGTAAAGTGGCAGTACAGAGAGATCTGGGTGTTCTTGTACACCAGTCAATGAAGGCAAGCATGCAGGTACAGCAGGTAGTGAAGAAGGCTAATAGCATGCTGGCCTTCATAACAAGAGGAATTGAGTATAGAAGCAAAGAGGTTCTTCTGCAGCTGTACAGGGCCCTGGTGAGACCACACCTGGAGAACTGCGTGCAGTTCTGGTCTCCAGATTTGAGGAAAGACATTCTGGCTATTGAGGGAGTGCAGCGTAGGTTCACGAGGTCAATTCCTGGAATGGCGGGATTACCTTACATTGAAAGACTGAAGCGACTGGGCTTGTGTACCCTTGAGTTTAGAAGACTGAGAGGGGATCTGATTGAGACGTATAAGATTATGAAAGGATTGGACACTCTGGCAGCAGGAAACATGATTCCGCTGATGGGTGAGTGCCGAACCAGAGGACACAGCTTAAAAATACGGAGTAGACCATTTAGGACAGAGATGAGGAGAAACTTCTTCACCCAGAGAGTGGTGGCTGTGTGGAATGCTCTGCCCCAGAGGGCAGTGAAGGCCCAGTCTCTGGATTCATTTAAGAAAGAGTTGGATAGAGCTCTCAAGGATAGTGGAATCAAGGGTTATGGAGATAAGGCAGGAACAGGATACTGATTAGGAATGATCAGCCATGATCATGTTGAATGGCGGTGCAGGCTCGAAGGGCTGAATGGCCAACTCCTGCACTTATTGTCTATTGTCTAATAGGCAGTCTCCCACTACTGTCCTTGATCGGACCTACCCTCGTTCTCGTCATTCTCATGTTTCTCACATACGCATAAAAGGCCTTGGGGTTATCCTTGATCCTACCCGCCAAAGATTTTTCATGCCCTCTCTTAGCTCTCCTAATCCCTTTCTTCAGCTCCCTCCTGGCTATCCTGTATCCCTCCAATGCTCTGTCTGAACCTTGTTTCCTCAACCTTATGTAAGCCTCCTTCTTCCTTCTTACAAGACATTCAACCTCCCTCGTCAACCAAGGTTCCCTCACACGACCATCTCTTTCCTGCCTGACAGATACTTACATATCAAGAACACGTCGTATCTGTTCCTTGAAAAAGTTCCACATTTCAATGACATCCTTCCCTGACAGCCTATGCTTCCAATTTATGCTCCTCAGATCCTGTCTTGCAGCATCGTATTTACCCTTCCTCCAATTGTAAATCCTGCCCTGTTGCACGCACCTATCTCTCTCCATAACCAAGGTGAAAGTCACAGAATTGTGTCACCATCACCAAAATGCTCACCCACTATCAAGCCCATCACTTGTCCCGGTTCGTTACCAAGTACCAAATCCAATATGGCCTCCCCTCTGGTCGGACAATCTACATACTGAGTTAGAAAAGCTTCCTGGACACACTGCACAAACACCGCCCCGTCCAATCTACTTGATCTAAAGACCTTCCAATCAATATTTGAGAAGTTGAAATCGCCCATGACTACTACCCTGTGGCTTCTGCACCTTTCCAAAATCTGTTTCCCAATCTGTTTCTCCACATTTCTGCTGCTATTGGGGGGCCTATAGTGAACACCCAACAAGGTGACTGCACCTTTCCTATTTCTGACTTCAGCCCATACTACCTCCAAAGGCAGATCCCCCTCGAACTGCCTTTCTGCAGCCGTTATGCTATTTCTAATTAGCAACGCCACACCCCCTCCTTTTTTACCACCCCCCTAATCTTACTGAAACATCTGTAACCAGAAACCTCCAACAACCATTCCTGTCCCTCTTCTATCCACGTTTCCGTGATGGCCGCAACATCGTAGTCCCAAGTACCGATCCACGCCTTAAGTTCACCCACCTTATTTCTGATACTCCTTGCATTGAAGTATACGCACTTGAGCCAATCTCTGTGTCCGCAAGTATTCCCTGTCAGTGCTACCTTCTCCACAGCCCCACTACATTCTTGGACATCCTGAAAAACAGCTAACCTACTTGCTGGACTACAAGTCCGGATCCCATCCCCCTGCAAAATTAGTTTTAACCCCCCCCCCGAAGAGTGCTAGCAAACCTACCTCCCAGGATATTGGTGCCCTTCTGGTTCAGGTGCAACCCGTCCTGCTTGTACAGGTCCCACCTTCCCCAGAATGCAGTCCAATTGTCCAAATACCTGAAGCCCTCCCTCCTACACTATCCTTGCAGCCACGTGTTCAACTGCACTCACTCCCTATTCCTTGCCTCACTGTCACATGGCACCGGCAACAACCCAGAGATGACGACTCTGTCCGTCCTAGCTTTTAGCTTCCAGCCTAACTCCCTGAGCTCCTGAATGACCTCCCGACCCCTCTTCCTACCGATGTCATTGGTGCCAACGTGCACCACGACTTCTGGTAGCACACCCTCCCCCTTAAGGATTCTGAAGACACGGTCAGAGGCGTCTCGCACCCTGGCACCCGGGAGGCAACAAACCATCAGAGAGTCTCGTCCATGTCCACAGAATCGCCTGTCCATCTCTCTATCTAGAGAGTCTCCTATAACTAGCGCTCTCCTCCTCTCCCCCTTTCCCTTCTGAGCCTCAGAGCTGGACCTCATGCCAGAGACCCGGTCACTGCAGCTTACCCCTGCTTGGCCGTCCCCCCCAACAGTATCCAAAACGGTATATTTATTGTTGAGGGGAACAACCACAGGGGATCGCTGCACTGCCTGCTTCCTCCCCTTCCCACCTCTAGCTGTTACCCAGCTACCTCTGTTCTCTGGCGTAACTATGTCCCTGTAGCTTCTATCTATCACCCTCTCAGCCTCTCGAATAATCCTCAGTTCATCCAACTCCAGCTCTAGTTTCCTAACGCGGTCTGTGAGGAGCTGGAGCTGGCTGCACTTCCTGCAGGTGAAGTCAGCAGGAGCATCAGTGGTCACCCCTACCTCAAACATCCTGCAAGAGGAACATTCCACTGCCTGCGCTGCCATAACTCTACACTTAGTCTCCAAAACAAGAACACTAAGTAGCTTACCTGTTCAGCCGACTGAGTCCTTTTTTTAAGGTTAGAGGAGGAGGGAGGGTGGGAGACACTACATGTGTAGTGTCTCGGGTTCCTTCTCCACTCAAACCTCTTACCTTCCCAGAAGCCTCTGTTGATGACTTCCGGGTTCCCGCTCCTAGTTGAAAAAAAAACAGACTGCGAAAAGAAAAACGTTAATTTAAACTGGTCTCCGCTTACCTTCCTGCTCCCCTCTCTGTGCGCCCACTGTAGCACTGAGCATGCAGGAGGTCTTCCAAGTCAAATTCAGACACTCTGCCGTTTACAGCTCATAACAAATATACATTTTTGTGTCACAGTGGTTACTTGTAATATTGCTTCAGAATGAACCATGTGTTAATCAGGTGTCGGTCATTCTCTTATTTTCATAATATATTCTTAGATTATAATTTCATGTCTTGTGAATCTTAGGCCTCTCAATCTCTGTGGTTTGTGCTGCAGCTTATGGTTCTATAAGAACTTCAGCTTGTGTTTTTTCCACATTTTCACGGAGGTGTGTGGCCTCTTCGAAAAACGACATTAGTTCATAGCATTGAAGGTGGCTCTGCTGCACTGAAGAGGAGGAAAATAAGCAGCAGGTCTATTGTGATCGGGGATTAAATAGTAAGGGGTACAGACAGGCACTTCTGTGGCTAGAGAGGTGAATCCAAGATTGTATGTAGTCTCCCTGATGCCAGGTCAGGAATGTCACGGAGCGGCTGCAGGACATTCTAGGGGCAGAGAGCGAATAACCAGCGGTCGTCTCATACATAAGTACCAATGCCATAGGTAAACAAAAGGAATGAGGACATGAAAACTGAATATAGGAAGTTAAGTGATAAATTAAGATGCAGGACCTCAAATGTAGTAATCTCAGGATTAGTCCCTGTGCCATGTGCTGTGAGAGCAAGAATAAGAGGACAGATCAAATGACTGCAGGGCTGGATAAATGGTGTGCCATGGAGTGTTTAGATTCTTGAGGCACTGGGACTGTTTCTGGGAAAGGTGAGACTTGTACAAGCCTGATAGATTGCACCTGGGCAGAGATGGGACAAATATCCTCGCAAGATCTTTTGTTAGTTTTGCTGGAAGGGTTTTAAACTAGCGTGGCAGAGCAATAGGAATAAAGCATAGGCTCAGATGGGTCAGATTCAGATCTGCAAATCGAAGATAGGACATTAGTTTGTGATGTGGCCAGCGACTCGGAAAGACAAAAGCAGCGAGCATTAACTAGCGTCCAGCAAAGGAAATTGATGGAATTAAGCTTCAATGCAAGGAATATATCAAACAAGGCAAATGAATTGAGGGCATAGATACCTGCCTTGAGTTGTTAGCACAATACAATGTCATTGCTATAACAGAAACCTGGCTAAAGGAGGGGCAAAATTGGTCGCTCAATGACCCTGGATAGGGTTTTCAAGCAGGATAGAGTGGGTGACAAAATAGAAGGGAGTGCTTGGCAGTATTGGTTAAAGAATCAAATAAAGGCGTGAGAAGGAATAATAATCCTAAACTGGTTAACTCGTGAGGTTTTATGGGTTGAGCTTAGAAATAAAAAAGGGGTAATCACACTACTAGGAGTATACTACATACTCCCACCGTGTCCAGAAAATATTTTTAAACAGTACGTGACAAGAGGTGATGATGCAATTCTAGATTTAGCTTTGGGAAATGAAGATGGGGAAGTGGGTAAAGTGACGTGGACATTCATATCGGGGATAGTGACCACAATTTAGTTAACTTTAATATTATGGAAAGGACACACATAAATTAGAGTAAGTTGGGGGAAGGCAAATTTTAGAAAACTGAGAAGTGATATGGCTGAGATAGACTAGATAAGGAGATTAAATGATAAGTGAGTGGCAAACCATTGGGAGGTACTAAATAGTGATATCCTTAGGGCACAAAGCAGACACGTCACCTTCAAAAATAAGAATGGTAATGCTAAATCTAGACTCCTCTGGTTATCTGGAAGAGTACAAAGAAACATTAAACAAACAAAGAAAGCTTCTAATAGTCACAAAAAAACTCAACACTGCAGATAGCCTAGAGAAGTATATAAAGTGTGGGATCAAGTTTAAATGAGGAAATCACAGTGAGGGTATGAAAAGAAAATTAGCATGCAAGGTAAAGGAAAACTCAAAGATGTTTTACCAATGTATAAGGTGTAAAAGGTTATTTAAAGGAAAGAGTGGAACATATCAAAGGTGAAGAAGGGAACTTGTGTGAAAATGCAGAGGATGTCTGAAGAATTTGAAATGAATTTTTCACAAAGGAAAGGGATATTGTAATTAAAGTAATCCAAGAGGGGCAGTGTAAAATATTGGACAAAATAATCATAACGAGAGAGGGAGTGTTACAGCAGTTAGAATCTTTGAACGTGGATAAGTCTTCAGGGCTGGATGAATTGTTTGTTAGGATATTGAAGGAGGTGAAGATGGAAATAGCAGATGTTCTGAGGATTTTTTTCCAATCTTCACTAAACTCAGGTGAGGTGCCAGAGGACTGGAGGAATGCAAATGTTCTATTGTTTAAAAAGGGTTCAAAGGAAATGCCAACAAATAATAGGCCATTTTATCTTCAGGGGTGCGCACATTGTTTGAATCAATCCTGAGAGATATGATAAATTGGTACTCAGAGAGGCATGGACTAGTCAGGGATAGTCAGAGTGTCTTTGTTAAGGGAAGGACATGCCTTACAAATTTGAATTATTTGAAGAGATGACTGCTTTTTCTCAACACTCCTTCCTCTTGTCTTCATGTGCCTGACAATTCCTGCACTTCAAGGATCCCTGATTTGCGGGCTTGTTCCTACACTCCTGGGCAGATGCCCTAGTTTTCCACACACACAATTCCCAATTGGCAATTCATTCAATAATATGTTTTTTTTAGCCTTAAATAGCTCTTGGACCATGATGACAGTGGTCTGCCCCCCTCCATGTTTCTGCCCATCCCTTAGAGGTGCCATAGGATCCCGTTTCCCCTGACTCTCATCTGGAGGGTGGGGGTTCAAACCCATTGTGATGCCTATATGCGAATGCTTTGTCATTCAACCCACTCCAGTCAATGTCATCATCGTCGAGAGTATCATCTAGTTCCCATTCTTTCATTACCAGTGGACTAGTGGACGTTACCCTAGAAGCAATTGCTACCATCCATTCTTGTGGTTTTGTTTCATTCTGTTTGAATGCAGCCACACGTGCTGTATTCAGCTAATGATTAATTTAACCCCTTACTAGGCTGTCAATTTTACTAGTCCCTTTTCATATTTGTCTTTCTTCTGTCCCATCCATGAGGTTGTTTGCTTGGGGCTAGGGGCTTTACCCTCTTTCAATCATTTTGCCAATTAGTTTCTTACTATAGTCCCACAGTCTGCACAATTCCCCATTTAATATCATCCTTCTTATCGATATCCCTTTGCTTTTGTTGGTAAACCTGCATCTTCCCAAGTCACCTCATTACCTTTCATGTGGCTAAGGCTTCTCCCTTCCTTATTCGTTTCTTTTACATCCTAGGTTTCCAGGTATTCTACTGGATATGAGAGATTGTCACTCTTGTAGCTAGATTACCACAATTTTCTTATTTTGTTCTACTCAGTCCGACACAGCCTTCAGTAATTCTTTGGTACCACAACTTGCATCCAGTAACCAACCACGTGATTATCTCCTGTAACTACAGATGGTAAAATAAGCATACTCACCCAGGGGTCATCATCCAGTGTGGCTCAATGCTCCAATTGGTGAAGGGTTTTCAAAAATCGAGTCTTCAGACCTGAGTAGCTTGTGACAAGGAAAGTTTATTCAAGCTGGTACTACATGCAGGTGGGAGAGGTCTTCCAAGTCAAGTTCGGAAACACTCTGCCCTTTACAGCTCAAAGCAACATATTTATAGATTTTGTGTCACAGTGGTTATATGCAGTATCACTTCAGTATAAACCATGTGTCAATCAGGTGTCTATCATTCCCTTTTCATCATATTGCACATTTAGGTTGTGGTTTTGTATCTTGTTAATCTTGGGCCTCTCAATCTCTGTGGTTTATGCTGCAGCCTACAATTTTATCAGAACTTTAGTTTATGTATATCTCATGGTTTTACCGGTCCTCACCATTTCCTGCCCCACAAACTTCTCCATAGAAATGGCAGGTGGAGTTTAATTCAGATAAGTGCGTGGTGCTGCATTTTGGGAAAGCAAATCTTAGCAGGACTTATACATTTAATGGTAAGGTCCTAGGGAATGTTGCTGAACAAAAGAGACCTTGGAGTGAAGGTTCATAGCTCCTTGAAAGTGGAGTAACAGGTAGATAGGATAGTGAAGAAGGCGTTTGGCATGCTTTCCTTTTTTGGTCAGAGTATTGAGTACAGGAGTTGGGAGGTCATGTTGCGGCTCTGTTGGAATGTTGCGTGCAATTCTGGTCTCCTTCCTTTCGGAAAGATGTTGTGAAACTTGAAAGGGTTCAGAAGGATGTTGCCAGGGTTGGAGGATTTGAGCAATAGGGAGAGGCTGAACAGGCTGGAGCTGTTTTTCCTGGAGCGTCGGAGGCTGAGCGTGACCTTATAGAGGTTTACAAAATTATGAGGGGCATGGATAGGGTAAATAGGCAAAGTCTTTTCCCTGGGGTGGGGGAGTCCAGAACTAGAGGGCATAGGTTTAGGGTTGGAGGGGAAAGATATAAACGAGACCTACGGGGCAACTTTTTCACACAGAGGGTGGTACGTGTATGGAATGAGCAGCCAGAGGATGTGGTGGAGCCTGGTACAATTGTAACATTTAAGAGGCATTTGGATGGGTATAACAATAGGAAGGGTTTGGAGGGATATGTGCCAGGTGCTGGCAGGTGGTACTAGAGTGGGTTGGGATATCTGGTTGGTATGGATGGGTTGGACCGAAGGGTCTGTTTCCATGCTGTACATCTCTATGACTCTATGAGTAATTCTGTTTGGTTATTTTGAGTACTATAGACGGTCTCTGGACCCTGAGTAACTGTTGACTGTATTTTTTTATGGTTATGTGGTTAAACTGTTGAAGCTGCACTAACTATTGTCATATATGGATGGGTATTCGTTCTTAACCCTACAATCTACTGCCTGTCCAAGCTTGTTTTTTTATTTTGTGCAATGTTTTACAGTATTCAGCTCCTTTCCTTGCGTTTTCCCCTTTTACACCCTCCTATCTTCCTTAACCTCCTTCACCTATTAAGGCAGGAAACTACTGTCGTTCCCCAGCCTGGTCTACATGCAACTCTACACCCAGAGCAATGTGGTTTACTCTGAACTGCCCTCTGAACAACTAGGAATGGGCAATAAATGCCGAGCCAGTGACACCCTCATCCTGTTGAACGAATAAAGAGAAATTACTTAAAATAGTAAATCAGCAGTTCTTGAATTATGTTAATGCAGGATGGGAAGATGCTACTCTATTCTGATTGACTTTCTCCAAGTGTTCACAAGGGAAATTGTGAACTGTGTGCACATCTCCAAATAGAGAGAAACTGAGCTTTGAAAGGGTCAGTTAGACTCGAAACGTCAGCTCTTTTCTCTCCTTACAGATGTTGCCAGACTTGCTGGGATTTTCCAGCGTTTTCTCTTTTTTGGTTCGAGAGAAACTGACCCCAGTCACTGACATTGCTACAAATGATATGAAAGCCCTAAACAATTTATAACGAGTTAATGATACCATTTGACACATGTAGCAATCAGGATAAATTGGTATCCATAGCTAAAAAGACCAGTGCCTTTGTATGAAAAATAATAAAATTGATGATCAGAATTAAATTTGTAGATGGGCTGCAAAGAACTCACTGTCTCAATTTCACAACTGCGCGTTATCACCTCTCTCAGACTGATCAAGATAAATCATATTATAGTTCTTATTCAGCATTCCATTTTCCTAAATTTATGTAACTATAACATTCTCCTACTTTGTGTGGATAATAAGAAATCAGTAAAAAAAAGAATAGCTTGTGGCTATTTGTGCCATCGAGACAATAAGATCCCATCCATCAGATCTTATTCACATATGGGGTTCAGGCGTCCCTGGTTGGGCCAGCATTTATTGCCTATCCATAGTTGCCCATGAGAAGTTGGAGATGAGTTGCCTTCTTGAACTGCTGCAGTCCACATGCTGTAGGTTGACACATAGTGCTGTTGGGAGGTGGAATTGCAGGATTTTGACCCAGTGATATAGAGGGAACAGTGATATATTTCCAAGTCAGGATAGTGAGTGGCTTGGAGAAGAACTTGCAAGTGATGGTATCCCCATGTGTCTGTTGCCCTTGTCCTTCTGGATGGGAATGGTTGTGGATTTAGTAGGTGCTGTCTGAAGATCTTTGGTGAATTTTAGCAGTGCATCTTAGGATAAAGTTAAAAGTTCACAAAGAAGCAGCATTTCAAAAGCTAGTGCTTCCAAATAAACCTGTTGGACTAATGCCTGCTGTTGTGTGATTTTTAACTTTGTCCACAGTCCAACATCAGCACCTCCAAATCATCTTAAGATAGTAAACATTGCCGCTACTGAGCATCGGTAGTGGAGGGAGTGGATGCTTATGGATGTGTCAATCAAGCAGGCTGCATTAACTTGGATGGTGTCAAACTTCTTAAGTGTAGTTGGACCTGCACTCATCCAGGGAACTGGAATGCAACTTCTTAAAAAAAAGGTTTTGTGATTTACACATGAAAGAAGTGAAACTATCACTGTATTCTAACAGATGAAAGGCTTAACGGACAATCAATTTTTCAATGTATAATTTCAGTTACGTCACACTATAAATTTTTGCTATAAATTCTGTGTTAAGATTGAGCCCTCCACTATCACCTGATGAAGGAGCGTCGCTCCGAAAGCTAGTCTGCTTCCAATTAAACCTGTTGGACTATAACCTGGTGTTGTGTGATTTTTAACAGGGAATTGGGAAGTATTCTATCACACTCCTGATGTATATGGTGGGCATGCTTTGGGGAATCAGGAGACGCATTACTTTCCTCAGTTTTCCTAGCCTCTGACCTGCTTTTGTAGCCACTGTGTTTTATGTGGCAAGTCCAGTTGAGTTTCTGGTCAATGATAACCTCTAGGATGCTGATAGTGGGGGATTCAGTGATGTTGTCAAGGAGCATTGATTAGATTGCCTCTTACTGGAGCTGGTTATTGCCAGGCATCTGTGGAGTGTGGTTGATACTTGCCATTTGTCAGCCCAAGCCAGGATATTATCCAGATCTTGTTGCATTTGAACACGGACTGCTTCAGTGTCAAAGAAATTACAAATGGTGCTGAAGATTGTACAATATTCAGCAAACAATCCCACTTCTGACCTTACGATGGAGGGAAGATCATTGATGAAGCAGCTGGAGATGCTTGGGCCGAGAGCACTACACTGAGGAACTCCTGCACGGATGTCCTGGAGCTAAGATGACTCACCTCCAACAGCCATGACCATCTTTCTATTTGCCAGTCATGACTCGAACCACCAGAGAGTTTGCCCCTGATACCCAGTATTTCCAGTTTTGCTAGGACTCTTTGATGCCAAACTCAGTCATTGAGTCGTAGAACTGTACACATGGAAACAGACCCTTCAGTCCACCTAGTCCATGCTGACCAGATGTCCTAAATTAATCTAGTCCCATTTGCCAGCACATGGCCCATATCCCTCTAAACCCTACCTATTTGTGTACCCATCCAGATGTCTTTTTAAATGTTGTAATTATATCAGCCTCCACCACTTCCTCTGGCAGTTCATTCCATACACGCACCACCCTTTGTGCGAAAAAGTTGCCTGTAAGGTCCCTTTTAATTCTTTCCCCTCTCACCCTAAATCTATGCCCTCTAATTCTGGACTCCCCCAACCCAGGGAAAAGACTTTGCCTATTTACTCTATCTATGCCCCTCATGATTTTATAAACTTCCCCTCAGCCTCCGACACTCCAGGGAAAACAGCCCCAGCCTATTCAGCCTCTGCCTGTGGCTGAAACCCTCCATCCTTGTAAATATTTTCTGAACCCTTTCACAACACTCTTCCGATAGGAGCCTTGATGTCAAGGGCTATTACTCTCACCACCTCTCTGGAACTCATCTCTTTTGTGCATGTTTGAACCAAGGCTGTAATGAGGTCAGGAGCTAAGTAGCCATGGTGGAATGATCGGGAAGAATTTCAGGAATTTGATAAGAATTTTGACTTCCCTGCTCCCACGCCACTGTTACAATCAGGTGTTACTATGTTTTTTTTGTTGGTAATACGATTAATAAAATTTGGTGAACTAAAGGACTCATCTGAAACAATTTTGTAATTGCAGAGTGCTGTTAAATGATTAATAATAAATATTTTAAATTCACTTTTGATTTCTGCTTGGGTGTAAAAATCCCTGTCCCTTGCACAGCTTGCATTACTCCATCTCTATGCTCAAGAAAATTCCCAAGGAGGAACACTGCAATCAGTTGCACTGCGATAGAATTGAAATTTTCATCATGGAGATTGCTAGAACTCATTGAGGCTGAATCCTTGGCCAACAGTGAGTACCTTTGCTTTGTCATTGATAACAAGTAAGACAAATGGCAGCAGAGCAAGATGTTCCAGCTGGAGATCCTGTTTGGCAGACTCTTTTCCTTTTTCTTTTTTTCCCCTCCTTGCTGAAGTTTTTCTACCCCCCAGAAGTGAGTCACAGCTGGAGCCCGGAGTGGGAAGCAGAGTGATCATGGGCTAAATCCTGGAGCAAGTCACAGTCGGAGCCCAGAACTTGTAGCAACAAGCTCAGGCCGGCCAGGGGGATGAGTCCTGTGCAGAGGCCAGCGCAACAAAGCTTCATGTTCTGAAGCCCGGTGGGCATGGACTCAGTGGAAAAGAACCACAAATTGAGTACTTTTAAGATTTTATACTTCTTATTATCTTTCTGGACTTTTTAAACTCTGTATTCCATGCTTGTCCAGTTTTCTACTATTTCAATTCTGTAACAATGCTTGAAATATCTGTACCTGGCACCCTGTACCTAAGATGGCCTGAGAGGTGACAATCCAAACTTTTCACCGCACTCATTCACGTGAGCATAACAATAAAGGTTATTCTATTCTATAACCGACTCCAGACTGTTCCTTGATTGGGCAGTGATTGCCTGTGAATGAGCAATCTCCCCACTGTGAGGCTATAAGCACACGTAACATGGTTTGCTGTACTGCTTTCGAGGGGCACGAGAGACCTATTAGAGTCCTTTAAATCTGTCAGCCACTACTAAATCCTGGTGGACTCCATTCATTCCTTTTCAGTGGCTCATTGAAATCATGAGATTATTGCTCCTTTCAACCAGATTTGTACACTGGTGTTTTAGCTGATTCTCCACCCGTGTCCAACGTCATGTGCAATCCAGTGTCCTCCAGTAAAATCTGCAGCCCATTTCAAGCCAATAACTTCTCAACAGCAAATTAGTATAAGGCACTCCATGCAAGAAACAAAAAAAAGTAGCGTCAGTAGTGCGTGACTGTTTATGATAGTGAGTTGATGCCTGGCCTGTCAGAGCACAACAAGGAATAACAGCATATCATGTGAAAAATACTCAGGAGGCTAAGTACCATTAATAAAGGTAATGTTTAAAGTTGTTTATGGTATCTGGCTTTGTGACATTCTATCAGTATGGAGGCTGGAAAACCCAATGGAATGTTCTTGTATATGTGGCGATCTTAATTTGCCAACTCACTGAAAGGAAATGGACTCCCAGGTGCAAACAATATATGATCATCCCATATTCTTAAGATGATGCCTTGAAATGTCTCTCAAAAATCTTTGAATATCTTTATCTTAAGAGTGTGTAGGATGATGGTTGCTGATTTCTGAATAATTACAATAGGGCACATAGAAGAAAGAGACCACCACATTTATTTATTTTTGAACCCCTACAATGTGGAAGCAGGCTATTCGGCTCATTGAGCCCACACTGACCCACCAAAGAGCATTCCACCCACCACCCTCTCACTGTATTTCCCATGTCTAACCAACGCAGCCTGCACATCATGGACAATTTTAGCATTGCCAATCTACCTAACCTGCACATCTGGACTGTAGGAAGAAACTGGAGCACCTGGAGGAAACACATGCAGACATGGGGAGAATGTGCAAACTCCACACAGATAGTCACCTGAGGCTGGAATCAAACCCAGGTCCCTTGGCGCTGTTAGACAACAGTGCTAACCACTGAGCCACTATGCCACCCCATCAATGGGCTGTAAAATTATTGTTCGAAGTTTCTCCTCCTTACTGCAGAAAGTGAAGACACAGCTTTGTGCAGTGTGCTACTTTCATGTTTGGACTGTATCACTAAATATTTATTTAAACACAGCCTAAAACGACCTTATTGCGCAAATTGGATTATCACCCATTTTTGTTTTTAAAATGGTTATGGTACCAAAATCAACATGACTTCGACATTTCTCACAACTTTTAAAAAGCCTCCAGGTAAAAAGAATACAGCTCAATGTAAAGCTACATAGAAGGCATCTGTTATAAGGGCAGCGACTAAAGTTGCATGAACAGTTATTTAGTTGGTATTAACAGTATGCAATCCTTCAACTGATAACGTAAACACTAGAGCTTGTCAGGTAGAATTTAATTTTATAAGTGGCATTTTAATACGTCTGGTCAGTATCTGAAACAGTGATGATGTCTTCAAAAAAAGACTGCTGCTTATTAGCTGGTGGGATGTATTCAGATCACTGAATGTTAATTCACTGGCCTGCCATTCTTCTCAGTGCTTTGAGAACAATAGGTTTGCTGTGTCATTAGAGAGAGGCGTCTGGTAATAGTTTAACCTGAGGATCACCGTGCCTCAGGTGAAGGGAGAATTTGAGAAGGAGAGTCCTTCATGGTAACCTCAGCCAGTGCAGAAATTGAACCCCTCACAAACTCTTGCAAAAATCTTACTTGCTTGGTTTTGAATCAGTACAGGTGTCAGAGTGTGTCTTATAGATGGTAGTGTTTCATACATATTTATTTCATTACTTTGATTTGTTTCCCTGTTAAAATGACCCATGGATGAATTATACTTTTTTGAGTACATGTTGATGGAGTTGATTGTGAATTGACGTACGCTTCAGAACCTTGTATCTGCACTTTTACCATCTGTTCAGACATATCACTGGATTGTAACACTGCAGTGATTATTTTACTGGGCCAGTAATCCAGAGTGCAGGATTCATAATGCAGCAGACATGAGCTGAAATCCCATCATGGCAGGTCGATCACATGAATTCAATTTAAAAATATGATATTAGATTGCTGCAAAAATCTGTTTGGTTCATTAATGCCCTTTAGAACACCATTCTCACATGGTAAGGCTAGTGTGCAACTCCAGTTGCATACTAATATGGCTAACTCTTGGCTGCCTTGTAATGAGATAGTGTGAACCAATTTGCTATGTCCAGCTCCACCATAAATTAATTGCAGTGATTCAGAAGGAGACCCGCCCACAACCATCAGTTTCTAGGGGTGCATAGGAATAGATTATAAATATCCTTTGCTAGCAGCTTTCACATTTTGAGAACTGACGATTTTTAAAAGAATCATTCAGGCCTTGAAGTTGCCTCAGATTCACAGCTGGTTAACGTGGGAGGAACTGGTAGAATTCTGCACACCGGCTATTAATGTTATATGATGTGGCATCAGGAAAAAAGGTTGAAATAAAGTTTAAAACTAAGTAGAGCTATCGGAGTGATCTGAGTTAGGTTCTGAAGGAGGGTCACTGGACCAGAAATGTTAGCTCCATTTCTCTCTACAGATGCTGCCAGAGCTGCTGAATTTTCCCAGCAATTTCTGTTTTTGTGTTTGATTTCTAGCATCTATAGTTCTTCCTTTTTTCTTTAAATCAGAATTAGGGATGCACAAGAGTCGAGGACCAGATGAGGGCAGGCGTCTCAGAGAGTGTGAGACTGAGAAAGATTACACCGGAAGGAAGAGATTAAGCTATGGAAGGAATTGAAAACAAGGGTGATTTCTGTTTAAAGCCAGAACATTTGTTGAGCAGGGGTCAATATATGTTAATGGGTATGGTCATCAGGGGAATGGCACTCCTTGTGTCTCAGTGGTAGTGTTCCTGCTTAGATTAAATCCCACCGGCTGCAGGCATGTATCATGGTTTATTAAAGGTGAAAAGAGCACTGGCAGCCAACTTTACAGAGGGTAGAACGTGAGAGTTTGCAGCTAGGAGTACATTGGATGAGTTGAGAGGGAAGATAACCAAGGCATAATTGAAGACTTCAACAACAGATGAGGTGAATTTTTGTTTAAATAGCAACAGTGGAGATATCAGCCTTGTTGACGGCACAAGTGTGTGATCACAGCATCTTTACAGGGTCAGAAATGATGTCAAGGTTAAGAGTGGCACAGTGGTTCCATGGATAGCACGCTGTCTCACAATGACAGGGACCCACGTTCGATTCCACCTTTTCATGGCTGTCTGTGTGGAGTTTGTATATTCTCCACATGTGTGTGTGGGTTTCCTGCAATGCTCCGGTTTTCTCCCACAGTCCAAAGATATACAGGTTAGGTGGATCGTCCATGCCAAATTGCACAGTAGTGTCCAGGGATATGTAGGTTAGGTGGACTCGCATTGGGAAATGCAGGGTTACAAGGATGGGGTAGGGGCTAGGTTGGATTGGGTTCCTCTTCAGGGGGTTGGTGAGGGCTTGATGGGCTGAATGGCCTGCTTCTACACTGTAGGAATTTTATGATTCTAGGAACTGACTGATGTGGTGCTGAACTGTTGCCAGAGTGAAGAATGGAGCCACTGTCTAGAACATAGGATTTTGAATGGGGACTGAAAGCAGTTGCTTTGTGCTTCCCGGTGTTGGATGAACCTTTTGCTCAACCAGTACCAGATATCAGATTGTGATCTGAAAACTTAGTAAATGTGGGGTTGTAGTGTAAGGGTTGTGGTGAGATAGAGCTGGCTATTATCAGTGTACAAGTGAGAAATCATACTGTACTTTTAGATTATGTCACCCAGAGACAGTGTGTAGATCAGAAATACGAGAGGACTAATGATAGATTGTTGAGAAATAATAGAGATAATGTTGTGGAACTACGAAAGAGAAGCCAATCCAAATGATGATCCGGCTATGATTGGACAAGATAAAAATGAAACCAGGTCTTAGCAGTCTCATAACATCTGGACAATACAGGCATTGGAGGAAGACGTGTGATAAATTGTGTGAAAGACTGCTGACCGATTGAGAAGGATAAGGAGGAATAATTTACCTTTGTCACCGTCACATAGGATGTCATTTGTAACTTGAAGAAAACCTGTTTTGGTACTGCAGCAAATAGAATTTCAGGAAAGGGGTTATACATTGGGAGTCAAAAATGTGCACGAGGTCTTTGTAAAGGAAGTGAACACAAGTAATGGCACAGTGATGAGCAAAATGGGTGGAGTCAAGTATTGCCTTTCTAAGGAGATGGGTGTGAGGATCTGAAACCTGAATACAGGCTGAGTTAACGAGTTGTTGTCAGGAACAACCGCTTAATAGAAGTTCTTAGTAACATAGGTGGCAATAAAATGGCTTCTCAATGCAAATAACAGGACAAAATGGCTTCTGGGCTGCAAATTGACAATTCTGCTAAAAGCATGATTTGGAGATGCCAGTGTTGGACTAGGGTGTACAACGTTAAAAATCACACAACACCAGGTTATAGTCCAACAGGTTTAATTGGAAGCACTAGCTTTCGGAGTGCCGCTCCTTCATCAAGCGGTTGTAGTTTAAATTGGCTTTTCAGTTACAAACTGCTAAATCTGCTATTGCTGCATGATTGACTAACCACAGTCTGGTTCAATAGAGATTAGCAGACAATGCTCCCTTTGCAGCATAGAAATAACTTGATCGAACTCAGCACCACCTTCCTAACCTGCAATCTTCTTCCTGACCTCTCCGCCCCCACCCCACTCTGGCATATCACCCTCACCTTGACCTCCTTCCACCTATCGCATTTCCAACGCCTCTCCCCCAAGTCCCTCCTCCCTACCTTTTATCTTAGCCTGCTGGACACACTTTCCTCATTCCTGAAGAAGGGCTTATGCCCGAAACGTCGATTCTCCTGTTCCTTGGATGCTGCCTGACCTGCTGCGCTTTTCTAGCAACACATTTTCAGCTCTGATCTCCAGCATCTGCAGTCCTCACTTTCTTCTCCTAGATAAGACATTACTGGCCATCCTAACTGACCTTCAGATACAGGTGCAAAGGCTTGGTTAGTGAGATAAGGATGGCCTGAGTGTTGGAAAACAAAGGAGAAAATGAGGGCTGCAGATGCTGGAGATCAGAGTCGAGAGTGTCAGGTGCTGGAAAAGCACAGCAGGTCATGCAGCATCTAAGGAGCAAGAGAATCAGTGTTTCAGGCAGGAGTCCTTCATCAGGGAGCTGGGAGCCTCAGGGGTGGAGAGATAAATGGGAGGGGGATGAGGCTGGGGAGAGGATAGCTGAGTGTAGAGTAGATGGATGGAAATGGGAGTGAAGGTGATAGGTGGGACAGGTCATGGTGCTGAGCTGGAAGGTTGAAACTGGGGTAAGGTGGGGGAGGGGAAATGAGGTAACTGGAGAAGTCCGCATTGATGCCCTGACATTTTTTTACAAACCCACTGACTCCCACAGCTTCCTGGATTTCACCTTCTCTCACCCTCCCTCCTGCAAAAATGCTATCCCATATTCCTAATTCCTCCGTCTCCACCGCATCTGCTCCCAGGAGGACCAGTTCCACCACAGAACACACCAGATGGCCTCCTTCTTTAAAGAGTGAAATTTCTCCTCCCATGTGGTTGAAGATGCCCTCCAATGCATCTCATCCATGTCCCGCCTCTCCACCTTTGAACCCCACTGCTCCAACTGCAATAAGGACAGAACCCCCCCCCCCCCCCCCCCGGCCCTCACCTTCCACCCACAAACCTCTGCATAAATCTCATCATCCACCGACATTTCCACCACCTACAAATGGACACCACCACCAGGTATATATTTCCCTCCCCACCCCTATCCGCTTTCTGCAAAGACCGTTCCCTCTGCGACTACCTGGTCAGGTCCACGCCCCCTAACGACCCACTCACCCCTCCTGGGACCTTACCCTGCCACCGTAGTAATTGCAAAACCTACGTGCACACCTCTCCCCTCACCTCTGTCCAAGACCCCAAAGGAGCCTTCTACATCCATCGAAGTTTCACCTGCACTTCCACACATGTCCTTTATTGTATCCATTGCTCCCAATGTGGTCTCCTCTGCACTGGGGAGACTGGATGCCTTCTTGCAGCATGCTTCAGAGAACATCTCTGGGGCACCTACACCAATCAACCCCACTACCCTGTGGCCGAATACTTCAACTCCCTCTCCCACTCTGTCAAGGACATGCAGGTCCTGGGCCTCCTCCATCGCCACTCCCTCACCACCCGACACCTAGAGGAAAAACACCTCATCTTCCGCCTCGGGACACTTCAACTCCAGGCCACCAATGTGGACTTCTGCAGTTTCCTCATTTCCCGTCCCCCCACTTAACCCCAGTTCCAACCTTTCAGCTCAGCACCATCCCCATGACCTGTCCCACCTGCCAATCTTCCTTCCCACCTAACCGCTCCACCCTCCTCTCCGACCTTTTACCCCCACTTCCATCCACCACTTCACTCTCAGCTACCTTCTCCCCAGCCTTACTCCCCCTCCCATTTATCTCTCCACCTTTGAGGCACCCAGCCTTATCCCTGATGAAGGGCTTATGCCCGAAACACCGATTCTCTTGCTTCTCGGATGCTGCATGACCTGCTGTGCATTTCCAGCACCGCAAACTCTCGATGTTGGAAAACAAAGTTGGTTCCCAGGAAATATCATTGGACCAAATAACTGTTAAGTAAAGCAATATCGTGTATTGATTGGTAATTGGCTGAATGTACTATGCGATCATAACCTGTACCTTTCTTTAAGAAAAGTATAAAATCTTGCATTGAACTTGATTTTTAAATGGTTGCATTACATACATGTGCTTTATTTTAAGCCATGTGCGCAGCTCCTCGGAGGAACATGGAAATGTACAATCTCTGTGTTTCTGGACGATCTGTGCCTGGCTGTATGAAGAAACAAAGAGTGAAGTCTTAAAGGACCAGACCGATTGTGAGTGATTATTGACCGATCGCGGAACTGAGAGACCCCACCGAGGGTTCAGATTTTCAGGTAATGATGGCAGCTTCAAAGGAGAGAGAGACCATACCTGAAGAGAGAGAACCATTAGCAGTACCAGCTAACATGGGGACCAGGAGGGGAAATTAGCTGGTAAGAAATTTAATGAGAATGCAGGTCAAGGACTAGGAGCTCATCCTCAGGAAGAATAACGAGTTTGGAGATGCATGAGAGAGATGAGAACAACTGAGAAAGATGCCAACTTATAACCAGGACAACTCAGTGGGCTTGTGGAAAGAAGTGACACGACAGCAGGTCAGTGGTCACACTTATTTCAAATAAATCCACTAACTTCTTGCAGCTATTTTATGAAGTGAGGTTGAAGAAGACGAGGGGGAAGGATTAAGAAAATGTTTTGACATAGGTGAAAGGAACGGGTGGGGAGTTACCTTCATATTTGAGGAAGATTCTGGAAGTTTCAGCAGGTGTATCTTCAGGCCCCAATATTGCTTTATGTGGTGCAGTCAGAGCTAGTGGCGAAAGGCTGAACACTTGTCCGACACAGCCTTATAAATCTGTCTCCCTTGAAGCAGTGATGAGAGCTGTACTGGAGAAGTGAGCAGGGTAAGAGGGAACAAATTAAGGTTGTACTAAAATACCACTGAATTGGACTTTTCTGAATTGCAGTGCCAGCAACCAGAATCAGATTTCAGGATACTGTAGCAAGCCAATGGAATGGGGAGGTGTTGAAGCTTGAAGTAGCCACATCAGATATGTTTTTGGTTTGGAGAAAATAGCAATATCTGGACACGTTCAGTGTTGAAAAGGTACAAATTATCAAATGCCTGGTTGAACATTGGCGTACTAGTCCTACAATGAGTGATTCCCAACTCATTAAGATAAGAATTTTGTTTCAGTGTGTCTCAGTTCCTCACTTAATCACTAGAGAATAAATATGGCGTCTTCCATCTTCTTGCATTGAACTTGATTTTTAAATGGTTGCATTACATACATGTGCTTTGAATGCATCTGCTAACTGACTAACAATTTTGTTTTAAACATTGATCCTGCAAATGTGACATTGACATAATAGAATTTGTAATTTTCTAGACTTTATCAGTTTCCAGTATTATAACCCTTAATAACCCTCAAACAGATTTGATAAGTTTGCATTGGAAGATATTTGATTTAATTTATTATTGTCACATGTACTGAAATGCAGTGAAAAGTATTGTTGTGTGTGCTAACCAGACAAATCATAACTGACAAGTATATCAAGATAATAAACCGAATGCAGAGTATAGCGTTACAGCTACAGAGAAGATACAGAGAAAGGTCAACTCTAATAAATGGGAACTCTGTACATAAGTCTCACAACAGCGCAGATGAAGCTGTTCTTAAATCTGTTGGCATGTGTTTTCAAATCTCTGTATCTTCTGCCTGATGGAAGAGTATAACTGGGGTGGGAGGGGTCTTTGATTATGTTGACTGCTTTCCAAAGGCAGTGGGAAGGGAAGTGTAGATGGAGTTAATGGAAGGAAGGCTGGTTTTCATGGTGGTCTGGGCTGTCTTCACAATGTTCTGTAATTTCTTGTGGACTTGAGCAGAGTAGTTGCGATACCAAACTGCGATGTATCCAGATAGGATGCTTTCTATGGATATTAGGAAATAGATATTATGATAGGTGAGGAAAAGCATCATTACAGAAGAAGTGTTTAAAGCAGTTCAATAGACAGGACCTGTGGGAAGAAAGCACAGTTAGGTTTCGAATCTTGTGACTCTTCATCAGAACTGAGTTTCTCCAGCAATTCCTGTTTTTTAATTTCAGATCTCCAACATCCTCAGTTCTTTTATTACAATAGACAGTATCTTGTTTTAAATCTGACCTTTTTATATATGTTTAAAGGGCCGAGGATTGAAGCAAAATCATATAACACTTCAGACTTTATCCACACTCTGCACTTGTTTATATCTACTCCATAGATATGTAACTCCCAACTGCAAGTTAAGACCTTTAAACAGTGGAAGTGGGATGTTGTTTGTATGATTTACACCCTGCCTGCTTCCCCCTGCCAGCAAAAATAGCATCGATAAGAAATTGGGACAACACTTATATATCTTACTCCTCTCCATTTTATATAATCTCCAAAGTTGGCCTGACTCATGAAAATCTGTGATAAAATGTGACAAAACCAAGGGTTCATACTGTACCTTCTGTACCTACTGTCACATCCTTCTCATAGCTACCACACATTGATGTTAGGGATCTTTATGTTTTAGATCTGATGCCATTGCAAGTTAAATTCACAAACTATTTTGTTTCTGTTTAACTGGCTTGCCAGCATTTTTTAACAGATCACTTTATCATACTTGCTGAAAATTCTTTAGTTTAAATTGATAGTCTCGGTTATTTAGCTGATAAAATAAATAAGCATGAAATGAAGGGTAATTATCTAATGTTTCTTCTGTGTTCAGAAAAAGAACATACAACTGCCTTAATTGTGGCTACTTTGTTCAGAGAACTTTGTAATTATCTGAAAGTATAGCTTGTATAAAGTCAGTTGTTTTCTGTTGGTCAATCTACACCAAATAAGATCAGAAAAATGTTCAATAGTTTACTCATGACTGCTACCCACCAGAGTGTAAGTTAAACTAACATTCCTGTCGAGTATTGTAATGACTTCAACTATTTTAAGCAGTTTTTTTTTATAAAAGCAAAGCAGCTTTCTGCAAAAGCTAGAGTTTACCAAGATATGTATTTGTTGAAGCCATTTAATGCTTGAAGTAACTCCTATTACCTGCTTGTTGTAAATGTATGGACCTGATCATTATGTTTCAAGAAAGATGTTGATTGAAAAAAAGAGAACTTGTATATATAAAGGACTTTTACACAAACTTAAGATGTTCCAAAGTGCTTTATAGCCAAATAAGTACTTCCCAAGTGTAAATGCGGGAAGTCCAGCATTACATTTCTCACAATGAGATGCCACAAACAGCATGTTATAATGATTAGATAATCTGTTTCAGTGATTACGAGCTAAATATAGGCCGGAATACAGGGGTCTTCAAACTACCGCAGGACCTTGGTTTAATATCCCACTGAAAGGTTGCATTTTCAACTGCAATATATTGTGTGTCTAGCTTTTTGTGCTTAGAGAGAGAAGATCCCGATTAGTGAAGGTGACAGGACTGGTTGAGAAACTGGTTCAAAACGTACAAAACCCTGGGCTTTAGGAATAGAGGCATAAAATATAAAAGCAGCATTTTATTTCAGAAATGTAATTTATTTATAAAGCATTCTTTATATATACATGTCACAAATGTGGTTCGTTTCTGTTTAGTTGCTTATCAAATACACAAACAAAACATTGGACTTGGACTCTATCCACAAAACCGAAGACCCCTCTTACATATGCAATACTAATATTTACATATATTTGAGATATTGGGAGGGAGATCCCCATTTACCTTCAGCAAGACCTCAGAAGTGGTCTTTCCTCACTGGTCCTTGGTGTCAGCTGCTCCAATCTTTAGTGCATCCCTTAGCATGTAATCCTGGACCTTGGAATATGCCAGTCTAAACACTGTCGGGGTCAACTCCTTTTTCTGGATGATCAATAAGTTTTGGGCAGACCAAAGAGAGTCTGTCACCAAACTGATGGTCCTCCAGGCGCAGTTGATATTTGCCTCGGTGTGTGTCCTGGGGAACAGACAGTAGAGCACAAAATCCCATGTTACAGAGCTGCCCTGGAACAAACCTCGAGAAAAACCACTGCATCTTTCTGCAGGCTTCCTTTGCAAAGGCATATTCCAGCAGGAAATGTGTGACAGTCTCATCCCACACCACAGCTGCTTCAAGGGCAGCATGTGGTGATTCAGACCAACCTGGCATGCATGAAGGCTGTCACAGGTAGTGCCTTTCTCACCACCTGACAAGCAGTGTCTTGGTGATTGTTAGAAAGTTATAGCGATGAGACATTCTGGCAAAATATAAAAGCACAGAAGCGATGATGTGCCCTTGTAAAATGTTAGCTTGCCTCAATTTGAGTACAATGTCTAATTCTAGGGTTTACACTTTAGGAGGGGTGTGAGAACTTTGGATAGGGTTCAAAACATATTAATAGAAATGGTGCCCGGAATGAAAGACTTCAATTACGTGGATGTACTTGGAGAAGCTGGGGAGAAAATAATGTTAATGACAGACTTGATGGAGGTTTTCAAATTATGAAGAGTTAATATGGAGAGAAAATGTTCCTATTGGCAGGTGGGTCAGGGACTTGAGAATACTGATATACTTTTAAGGCCAAAGAACCAATGGTTGATTGGTTTATTGCTGTCACATGTACCGAGATGCAGTGAAAAGAGTCATTTTGCATTCTGTAAGGCAGATCATACCATATAAAGTGCATCACGGTAGCAGAACACAGTGCAGAATACTCTGTTACAGCCACAGAGAAGGGGCACAGGCAGAGCCATAGAGATATACAGCATGGAAACAGGCCCTTTGGTCCAACTCGTCCATGCTGACCATATATCCTAAATAAATCTAGTCCCATTGGTCAGCACTTGGCCATATCCCAGTAAACCCTTCCTATTCATATACCCACCTAGATGTCTTTTAAATGTTGTAATTGTACCAGCCTCTGTCACTTCCTAAGGCAACTCATTCCATACACGTATCACCCTTCGTGTGAAAACGTTGCCCCTTAGATCCCTTTTTATATCTTGCCCCTACCCTAAACCTATGCCCCTACTTATGTACTCCACCAATCCAGGGAAAATACCTTGTCTGTTTACCCTATCCATGCCCCTCATGATTTTATAAACCTCTGTAAGGTCACCCCCCCCCCCCCCCCCCCCCCCCCCCCCACTTCCGACGCTCCAGGGATGACAGCACCATCCTATTCAGCCTCTCTCTATAGATCAAAGCCTCCAGCACTGGCAACATTCTTGTAAATCATTTCTGAACCCATTCAAGTTTCACAACATCCTTATTATAGGAGGGAGAGCAGAATTGCACGCCGTATTCTGAAAGTGGCCTAACCAATGTCCTGGACAACATGACCTCCTAACTGCTATACTCAGTGCTCTGACCAATAAAAGAAAGCATAATAAACCTCATCTTCACTATCCTATCTACCGGAGACTCCACTTTCAAGGAACTATGATCCTGCATTCCAAGGTCTCTTTTCTCAGCAACACTCCAGAGGATGTTACCATTAAGTGGATAAGTCCTGCCCTGATTCGCCTTTCCAAAATGCAGCACCTCACATTTATCTAAATTAAACTCCATCTGCCACTCCTCAGCCTTTTGGCCGATCTGATCAAGATCCCAATGTACTCCGACGTAACTTTCTTCGCTATCCACTACACTTCCAATTTTGGTGTCATCCACAAACTTACTAACAATACCTCCTATGTTCACATCCACATCATTTATATAAATGATGAAAAGCAGTGGACCCAGCACCGATCCTTGTGGCACATGACTGGTCACAGGCCTTCAGTCTAAAAAGCCAGCCTCCACCACCACTCTCTGTCTTCTACCTTCGAGCCAATTCTGTATCCAAATGGCTCGTTCTCCCTGTATTCCATGTGTTCTAACCTTGCTAACCAATCTACCATTGGCTCCCATGTCACACACCTGATTGAAGTCCATATAGATCATGTTCACCACTCTGCCCTCATCAACCTCTTTGTTACTTCTTCAAAAAACTCAGTCAAATTAGTGAGACATGATTTCCCATGCACGAAACCTTATTGACTATCCCTAATCAGTCCTTGCCTTTCCAAATACATGTGAATCCTGTCCCTCAGGATTCACTCCAACAACTTGCTCGCTGCCGATGTCAGGCTCACCAGTCTATAGTTCCCTGGCGTTTCCTTACCGCCCTTCTTAAACAGTGGCACAACGTTAGCCAACCTCTGGTTTTCTGGCACCTCACCTGTGACTATCAATGATACAAATATCTCAGCAAGAGGCCCAGCAATCACTTCGCTAGCTTCCCACAGAGTTCGAGGGTACACCTGATCAGCTCCTGGGGATTTATTCACCTTTATGTGTTTTAAGACATCCAGCACCTCCTCCTCTGTAATATGGACATTTTTCAAGACCTATTTCCCCACATTCTGTATCTTCTGTGTCCTACTCCACAGTAAACACTGAATGCAAAATACTTGTTTAGTATCTCCTCCATCTCCTGCAGTTCCACACAAAGTCTGCCTTGCTGATCTTTGAGGGGTCGTACTCTCTGCCTAGTTACCCTTTTGTCCTTAATGTATTTATAAAATCCCTTTGGATTCTCCTTATCTCATGTCCCCTTTTTGCCCTCCTGATTATCTGTTAGGTATATTCATACTGCCTTTATGCACCTCTAAGGATTCATTCAATCTCTGCTGTCTATACCTGACATATGCTTCCTTCTTTTTCTTGACTAAACCCTCAATTTCTATAGTATAATCCAAATAAGGTAATTATTTCTCAGTTCCACCCAAATAATTTCCCTGGACATATTCCCAGGAATATCCTCCGTACGTACAGCTGTAATGTTATCCCTTATCTAAATGCTACTGGCCATCTTTTCTCGCCCCCCGCTACCCTTATAGCATTTGTATCCTAGGACATAAAGCTGCCAGTCCTGTCCATCCCTGAGTAACGTCTCTGTAAATTGCTATGACATCCCAGTACTATGTTCACCTGAGTCTAGATTAGAGTGGTGCTGGAAAAGCACAACAGGTCAGGCAGCATCCGAGGAGCAGGAAAATCGACGTTTCGGGCAAATGCCCTTCATCAGGAATGGAGGCAGAGAGCCTCCAGGGTGGAGATATCTCCAGCACCACTCTAATCTAGACTCTGATTTCCAGCATCTGCAGTCCTCACTTTTGCCATGTTCATTGGAGTTCATCTGCCTTCCCGGTTAGGCCTCTTGCATTGAAATGAATGCAGTTTAATTTGCCCCTTTTTAAAGATTTTGTTCCTGCTTGCCCTAACTGTTTGACCTGCTCCTTTTCCCAACTGTACCAGTGGCAGACTGATCTGCTTCCTTACTATTTCCCTGGGGTCCCCGCCACCCCCCACTAGTTTAAATCCTCCCAAGCAGCTCTAGCAAATTTCCCTGCCAGTATGTTAGTCCCTTTCCAATTCAGGTGCAATTAATCCTTCTTGTACAGGTCACTTCTACCCCGGAAGAGATTCCAAAGATCCAAAAATGTGAACCCTTTTCCCCTGCGTCAGCTCCTCAGCCACACATTCATCTGTTCTATCCTTCTATTTCTCCCCTCTCTAGTTCATAGCACGAAGAGTAATCCAGATATTACTACCCTTGAGGACATACTTTTTAAATTCCTGCCTAATTTCCTATCTTCTCCCTTCATAATCTCATCATTTTTCCCTCCTACGTCATTAATTCCAATGTGTACAATGGCCTCCAGCTGTGAGATAACGCAGATCTGTGCATCTGACGAGAGAGTCCCCTCTCACAACCGATCGCTTGGAACCTGACATACCCCTTATTACATTAGAGCCAGTCTCAGTACCAGAAACTTGGCTGTTCGTGTTACATTCCCCTGAGAGTCCACCATCCCATATATTTTCCTAAACAGCATACTTATTTAAGATGGGGATAGCCACAGGAGACTCCTTCACTACCTGCTTCCCTCTCCTGTCTTTCCTGGCAGTAAGCCATCTACCTGACTATATGCGGTTTTTCTCCCTTACTATAACACCCGAGCTCTTGTAAATTCCTCACTGCTTCTAATGACTGCTTCAACCGATCCATGCGATCTGATAGGGTTCACAACCAAACACACTTACTGCAGACATAATGATCAGTAACATGGAAGTACCCCCTTATCTCCCACATCCGACAGGAAGAACACATCACTCTAGTATAGGCCATCTTTGCACCTTAACAGTCTACAAAAAATAGCACAGTCTTACAGTTCTAAAAACACTGCTCCAGGCTAACTTAGTAACTATGTTTTATATTGAGACAGAGCTCAATAAAACATATAACCAAAAAGAACCCACTCTACTCACAATTAAAAAAGACAACAAGGTTACACTTAAAAAACATGCACTTATCTGCTCCTGTGCTCTGAGCTCTCCTACACACATTCCTTCAAGGTCAGCTGTGAATTTCGCTGTTTATTCATTTTTCTTAGATGCACTCTGTCCAGAAATACTTGAACTCAAACAGCAAAGGCAGTAGCTGTGCAGATTCACTGTGTGTCAGACGGCAGTGTAGGTTTCTTTCTTTCTTTCTTTCTTTCTTTCTTTCTTTCTTTCTTTCTTTCTTTCTTTCTTTCTTTCTTTCTTTCTTTCTTTCTTTCTTTCTTTCTTTCTTTCTTTCGTTCTTTCTTTCTTTCTTTCGGGCGGCACGGCGGCACAGTGGTTAGCACTGCTGCCTTACAGCGCCAGAGACCTGGGTTCAATTCCCGCCTCAGGCGACTGACTGTGTGGAGTTTGCACGTTCTCCCCATGTCTGCGTGGGTTTCCTCCGGGTGCTCCGGTTTCCTCCCACAGTCCAAAGATGTGCAGGTCAGGTGAATTAGCCATGTAGTGTTAGGTTAGGGGTATGGGTGGGCTGCGCTTTGGTGGGACGGGGGACTTGTTGGGCCAAAGGGCCTGTTTCCACACTGTAAGTAATCTAATCTAATCTAATCTAATCTAATCTAATCTAATCAATTCTCTCTCTCTTTCTCTCTCTCTTTCTCTTTCTTTCTCTCTCTTTCCTTCTTTCTCTCTCTTTCTCTCTCCCTCCCTTTGTTCTCTTCCTCCTTTAACACGAGGTTATAGTCCAACAGGTTTATTTTGAAGTACAAGCTTGCAGAGTGCTGCTCCTTTACCTGACGAATGAGCAGTGCTCCAAAAGCTTGTACTTCAAAATAGACCTTTAGACTATTACCTGGTGTTGTGTAATTTTTAACTTTGTCCACCCCAGTCCAACACCAGGACCACATCAAGTCTGATAACAGCAGGGAAAAAGCTGTTCTTTAATCTGTTCATATGTGCATTCAAACTTTTATATCTTCTGCCCAACCAAAAAAGGTTGTAGAGAGTATAACCGGGGTTGGAGGGGTCTTTGTTTATGTTGGTTGCTTGTTGGCAACAGGAAAGATTTTTTAAAGTGATTAGGAGCTGGAATGCACTGCCTAAGACAATGGTGGAGGGAGATTCATTTGTAGCTTTTAAAGATAAATAGCTGATGAAAACGTACTCTATGTTTTTGTGTCTTTCGAATGAGTCTTGAAAGCAAAATCTTCTGCCTCATTGACAAGAGTGCAGCCTGCAGAATTGTGACTGGCATTGAAGGATAAAAGTAGTTTTCAGTTATCGTTCTCTGTCAGCCTGTTTTAGCTGCTGAGTACAATTAGTGTTCTACTTTTGATTGCTATTACAAATTCATTCATAAATTGATAGTACGCCACCAAAGTATTTCTTCAGAAAATCCACAAGCTATTCCTTTAAGAAAAAAGTGAAACTGGATTAGTCTATACCTGAACGAGGGATTAGGCTGGTGCGAGAAAGGGCTCATTTATATCCTTGTTGTAAAGGAGCCTTTGAAAAATAGTAAAGATAATACTATAGAATTTCACATAAAGTTTGAACAAATGAACCTGTGAAGAAATGTGAGGGTCCTTTTGGTAGATTGGGAAAATACACGAAAAGATTTGATGGTCGACAGGCAATGGCTAGTACTTAAGGGAACATGACATGGTCTATAACAGAGATATATTCTTCTAAGGCAGTGTCTAAAGGGAAAAGTGAATCAATCATGCAAATGAAAGAAGTTAAAGATTACATTAGATCAAAGGAAGTGCCTTACAAGGATGTCAGAAGACATGATAAGCCTGATAATGAACTCTTTAGCACCTAGAGGAGAAGAACTAAGAAACAGATAAAGAAAATGAAAAAGAGAATACACATGCAAGCTAGCAAGATATATTAAGATGGACTGTAAAAGCTTTTTCAGTTCCGTGAAATAATAAATTAAGAGCCAAGCCAAATGTGTCCCAATACAGGTGGAGTTCAGAGAAATGGTGAAGAAGCTAAACAGTTACTTTGCATCTGTCATCAGGGAAGAAGATACAGATAATATACCAGAAATACAAGAAGACTCAAGAACTTGTGAAACTGAGGAATTATAAGAGATTAGTGAGAGTGAAGAGGATAGGATTAAATGTTAATAAATCCCTTGGACCAGATGAGCTATGTCCCAGAGTGTTGAAGGAGGTGGCTATGAGATAGTGGATGCTCTGGTGGTTATCTTTCAAAATTTTACTGATTCTGCAAAGGTTCCTGAAGTTTGGGAAATAGAAAATGTAAGCCCTTGTTTAAAAAGGAGGGAGTGGGAGAATGGAGACGTGATAATTTGATATCAGTAGTAAGAAAACTGTTGGAATTCATTATAAAGAATATGTAAAGAAGTATAAAATTGGGCAGAGTCAAAGTGGATTTATAAAAGGCAAATCATATTTGACAAATTTGGTGAAGTTTTTTTGAGATTGTTACTCATGAAGATAAAGAAGAACCAACGGATGAGATGCATTTAGATTTTCAGAAGGCTTTTGATAAGGTCCCACACGAGGTTAATAAGTAACATGTGAGTCCATGGGATCAATCGCAATAATTGGTATGTGTTCCAAATTTGTTGACAGACAGAAAAAAAGAGAGAATAAACATATTGTTCTTTCAGTAGTAGGCTGTACCTTGTGAGATACCACAAGGATCAGTGCTGAATCCATGGTTGTTCAGTCTCTGTAAGTGATCTTGATATATAAAGGATTCTTAAGAGACTTGACAGGGTAAATGCGGAGGGGATGTTTCCCTTCATGGGAGTGTCTAAGAATAAAGGAGTTCCAATTTAAGACTGAGATGAAGAGGAGTTCCTTCTGAGGGTTGTGAGTCTTTGGAACTCCTTGCTAAAGAGAGCTGTGGGGGCAGAGTCCTTGTGCATATTTAAGGCTGAGCTAGATCGATGCTCGATTAGTAGGGGAATCGAGGGTTACAGGGGACGTACAAGAAAATGGACATGAGTGTGGGATCAGCCTTGATTGTACTGAATCAAGGGGATGAACAGCCTACTCCTACTGCTATTTCTGTGGTCTAGTGGATGTGGAGATCAATTTTAAGATTTTCAGCTTTGCTGATGACACAAAAATGGATAGAAATTTAAGTTGTGAGGAGGATGCAGTAACGCTTCAAGAGGATCCAACAGGCTTCAACAGGGATTCGTGTTGGGACCACTGTCGTTTGTGATATACATAAATGATCTGGAGGAAGGTACAGATGATCCACTTCAAGAAAGAACTATATGTAAATGGAAAATCCCTGGGAAAAGAGATCTGGGTGTTCAGGTCTATTGTACCCTGAAGGTCACAACGCAGGTCAAAAGAGTGGTCAAGAAGGCACATGGCGTCCTTTCCTTCTTTGGATAGGGTATTGAGTACTAGAGTTGGCAGGTCATGTTACAGTTGTGTAGGACTCTGGTTTGGTCACATTTGGAATACTGAGTACAGTTCTGGTCACTAAATTACCAAAAGGATGTGGATGCTTTGGAGAGGGTGCAGAGGTGGTTCACCAGGATGTTGCCTGGTATGGAATGTGCTAGATATGAAGAGAGGTTAAGTAGATTAGGATTATTTTCATTAGAAAAACAGAGGTTAAGAGGGGACTTGATTGAGGTCTACAAAATCAATGTAAGGTATTGACAGGGTGGATAGCAAGAAGCTTTTCCCCAGAGTGAAGGACTCAGTTACTAGGGGTCACGAGTTCAAGATGAGAGGGCAAAAGTTTAAGGGAGATCTGCATGGAAAGTTCTTTACACAGAGAGTAGTGGGTGCCTGGAACGTGTTGCCAGGAGGTGCTAGAGGTGGGCATGATAGCATCATTAAAGATGTTTCAAGACAGATACATGAATGGGCGTGGAGCAGAGGGATACAGATACTTGGAAAATGGGCGACAGGTATAGATAGAGGATCTGGATCAGTGCAGGCTTGGAGTGCTGAAGGGCGTGTTCATGTGCTGTAATTTTCTTTGTTCTTTGACTTGGATAGGCTACATGCATAGGCTAGAATATGACAGATGGAATATAATGTGAATAAATCTTAAGTTATTCATTTTAGTGGAAAAAGCAGAAAGGCATAACATTTCATAGAATCCCTACAGTGCAGAAAGAGACCATTCTGCCCATCATGTCTGCACTGACCTGACGAAAAGCATCCAGACTCCCACCCTATCCTCGTAATCCTCGTAATCCCACATTTGCCATGGCTAACCCACCTAGCCTGCACATATCTTGTCAGTACGGGCAATTTAGCATGATCTTGGAATTTCAAAGAATGAGAGGTGATCTCATTTAAGCTTATAAAATTATGACAGGATAGATAAAACCAAGGGACGTCTTGAGATAAGAAGTAGATGATTTAAGACTGAGATGAGGAGAAATTTAGATTAGATTACATTACAGTGTGGAAACAGGCCCTTCGGCCCAACAAGTCCACGCCGACCCGCCGAAGCGAACCCACCCATACCCCTACATTTACCCCATACCTAACACTACGGGCAATTTCGCATGGCCAATTCACCTGGCCCTGCACATCTTTGGACTGTGGGAGGAAACCGGAGCACCCGGAGGAAACCCACGCAGACACGGGGAGAATGTGCAAACTCCACACAGTCAGTCGCCTGAGGCGGGAATTGAACCCGGGTCTCCGGCGCTGCGAGGCACTGCTAACCACTGTGCCACCGTGCCGCCCATGGTGAATTTGAGAATTCTCTACCCAACAAGGCTACGATAGCTCAATTATCGAGCATGATTAAGGTAGAAATTGATAGATTTCTGGAAGAAATGATATCAGGGATATAATAAGAGCACGGAAAAGTGGCATTGATCCACTTGAACAGCAGAGCAGGCTCAGTAAGCTCAATAGCATTCTCCTGTTCCTTTGTTCATAAGCACAGGTACGCGTCGGTTTTGAGATTGGAACAAAAAGTACTTTCTTTACAATATATTTTCTGTACTGTGTTAGCTTGAATCATATCCTTACTGTCATAGAGTTTTGCAACATGGAAAGAGACTCTTCAGCCCATTGTACCAGTTGTCAAGCACCATTTTCCAGCACTTGGCCCATAGCCTTGTCATGCATAGCACCTGGTATATTCATTTCAATATTTTTTCTATGTCATGTTGCTGGTTCCTGCCACTACCAAGCATTCAAACAGTGAGTTCCTTGTGCCTTGATGAGTAGATTCTGGAAGTTAAGTTTTATTTGAAGGCTACTGCTTCCAAAGCGTGAGTATGTTTAGTTGTAGTAAGTCTAATATTAAAGAGATTAAGACATCTATTATAATTCGCCTAAGATTATTACTATGTGCTAATAATGGAGATGTGTGGACCATTCATGCCTCTTGATTGCCATTCTTTTATTGGCTTGAAATCAGATGGCAAAATGGACACCTCTAAAATTAGTAATCTGAGTATTTAGATAAAGCACAATTTTATCTTGATCATGTAGGAATGAAACATAACATAATGGTAGCAGAACCTGTTTCATTCTTCTTCCATTCTTAAAGAGATGTACAATTGTGCTGCCAGAATTTTGTTTCAACAATCTATCAATATAGAGTAAAATATGAGCATAGTGAAAAGGTGTCTCACCAGATCCAAGGCTCACTGCAGGTAATTATACTTTCTGCTATCATTCAGAATCATATTGAGCAAAAAGGTGCCGAACCTTTTTAGACTAAATGGCCTCATACAGGCAAAACAAAAACAAGAGTTGAGGAAGTCCTTCTAACTGATAGTAGTATCCTTTGGCCAGTTATTTATTTTAAAAAGTCAACACATTCCTGCTCTTGATCACTATACAGCAACCTGTGGTGTAAAGTATGCAGGTGTGGATGGTAGCACTTACAGAGGCATAATAAAAAAAAAGAACCAATTGCATATGAAATTGAATAATTCATTTTAATTATGCACTTTGCTGCAAATGTCAGTGAGAGTTAAGGACTAATCCAGTGTAAAGTGGCACATTTACAGTTCATTGACATGTTTTTTAATGAAATATTTCTTGATGTAGACAGTTGAGATGTTTGTTCCTGTTTTATTGGTGTCAGTTTCTGAAGTCTCAAATATAAAATATGCACTATAAATTGTGAGTTCTACACAGTATTAAAGGCCTTGTCTAAACTACTTTGGATTTTTAAACAGATGTAATTATCCAAATTGCGATCAAAAAGATAAATCATGCAAATACATGTGTTGATGTATTTTCCTACATTGGGAGTTTGAGGGCATAGTTTTGAAGATGTCAAAATGAATGCCAGTTTCCTAAATTTATATTAATAAACTACTGAGAACTGTATGGTGGGAGTCAGTTCCGTTTAGGTCAGGTCAGGTCTGATAACATAAACTGGGTTTTTCAGCAGAGCTCACACTTACGTTGGTTTAGCCATTGCCACATCGCTTTCTGTAGCAAAAAAAGTGTCTGTTCATATAACTAACAGCATGGGAGTGAAATTCAGCAGTCACATTTCATACCTAACCTCTTACCTCATTCCTTCTGAATAGTTTTACTGGAATTTGTCTCAAGCAGACTTCTTCAAAATAGTTACCTTAACCACTGGCCCTTTTCAATTTTCATCTGTCATTTTTCTCTTGGTGTTCTTATAATTGCAATAAGGCATAAATGAGCAGTAGCTTTTTGGATCAATCTTATTATTATGCCTGACAACTAAGGAAATATATTCCTTCTAGTTACAAAATTCAGTGGTTGAAACTGCTTCAGATTAGCATCTATTTATAAAGCCCCTTTAATGTTGCAACGATTCCAAGATTAAAATTGAAACAGACTCATAGTCACTAAAAGAAAAGTTTTGTGGCATGACCAGAAATTTGGACAGAAGTGAATTTGTAATAAGGTTGAACAGAAGGTCTTGGTACTGAATAGTCAGGAGGGAGTTAGAGAGAACCGGTTAAAGGGATAACTTCCATTGTTAAATGAAGTGCGCTGGGGAGATGGCATGCATAAACACCTTCAGTCAGCGGAAGAAAGGAAGAGTTCAGGAAAGATTCTGAGAGACTGAAGAGGTTGTCCGGATGAGGAGTAGTGATGATCATGAAAGATTGCAGATCTTATCATTGAGGCACTAGGGACCTGTGAGTTACACCGGCCTATGAAAGGCAGTTACAATGGACGTGGAACGGGATGGTATATGACCAGCAGAATTTTGGACAAACTGATAGAGTCATAGCTTTTTTACAGCATGGAAATAGGCCATTGTGCCCATTGTGTCTGTACAACCATCAAACCTGCATCAAACTTGTTGGGCCGAATGGCCTGTTTCCACACTGTAGGGGAATCTAATCTAACCTAATCTAATTCTAATGTAATTTTCCAGCACAAGGTCTGTATCCTTTTAATCAACCTGTTCAGAAGGGCTATCCCTGCAGTCTTCTCTGCTCTAAGGAAAACAACCCCAACTAGACTTTCTTCACAGTTGAATTACTCCAACACATGCAATATCCTGGTGAATCTCTTCTGCAATTTCTCTGGTGACTAGTACTGTACAGGTAGACAAGCCTTTTTCCGAAATGTGAAAAACTCCGAAATCCAAAGGTTTTTCCTGAAGTTTTTGTTTCTATTAACAAGATTGGCGTGCAAAGAGTTAAAGCAACTCCACATCCACTCAACCCATGTCACTCAGATGTGAAGTAGCGGCGTGGCCCAGCACTGGCAGGCATCAATTCTGACTCAGTGCTCGTATTAATCACAGGTGGGTCTGCTGCTCCGTATTTTTAAAAAGTTTTACAATGAAAATGTCATTTAATCCTTTTTCCAAAAAATTCCAAAATCTGAAAGACAGCTAGTCCCGAGGATTTCAGATAAAAGATTGTCTCCCTGTACATAGTATTCCAATTGTGGCCTTAGTAATGTTGTATACACCTCCTTCAAACCTCCTTGCTCTTATATTCAGTGCCTTGACTAATAAAGTCAAATCTTCCATATCTACCATATTTGCCCTTCAACAATCCATGGACATGCACAGTGAGGTCCCTCTGGTACTCTGTACCTCCAAGAGTTCTAACAGTTAGTTAATGGTAGGACCTTGGTAAGTGTTGCCAAACAAAAGGACCTAGGGGTGCAGGTGCACAGTTCCTTGAAAGTGGAGTCACAGGAAAACAGGGTGATAAAGAAGGTTTTTGATACGCTTGCTTTCATTAGTTAGTGCAGTGAGTGTAGGAATTGGGAGATCATGTTGTGGCTGTACAGGACATTGGTTAAGCCACTTTTGGAATAATGCATTCAGTTCTGGTTCCCCTACTATAGGAAAGATTCTATGAAACCTGAAAGGATTTAGAAAAGATTTACAAGGATGGTGCCAAGGTTGAAGGGTTTGAGCTATAGGGAGAGGCTGAATAGGCTGGGGCTGTTTTCCCTGGAGCATTGGAGGCTGAGGTTTATAAAATCATGAGGGGCATGGATAGGGTGAATGGCCAAGGTCTTTTCCCCCAGGGTGACAGAGTCCAAAACTAGAGGGCATAGGTTTAAGCTGAGAGAGGAAAGATTTAAAAGGGACCTGAAGGGCAACTTTTTCATGCAGAGGATGGTGAATGTATGGAATCAACTGTCAGAGGAAGTGGTGGAGGCTGGTACAGTTATAACATTTAAAAAACATCTGGGAGGGTATATGAATAGGAAGAGTTTAGAGGAATATGGACCAAATGCTGGCAAATGGGACTAGCTTAGGATGAGATACCTGGTCGGCATGGACGAGTTGGACCAAAGGGTCTGTTACCCAGCTGTACAACTGTATGATCTATGTACTCCCTTGCCTTGTAGTCCTCCCAAAATAGATCGCCCTACAATTTTATTTAGCATATATTTATAATGGATTGTGGATGGGAGGTCAGTCTGAGGAATATTGGAATAATTTAGTCTGCAAGTGGCAAAGAAATGAGGGAGAGTTTTAAATGGCCGTTGGATATTTTCTACTAGGCCAGTTAACCCCTCCTGAACCTTGATGTCTCACCTCTGCTTGGAATCCTTAATCCTTGATACTTTACTCCGCCTACATGAGAATCTTAACAATAATTAAAGTCAGATATTCTAACCACAGAGGCCTCATGATAAAATTGAGTGAGTTAGAAAACACAACTAAATTGAGTGTATTCACATTTCCGTTCGGGAACCAGCCTTGAATATAAGGGAGATTCCATTTTGTCGTCTCATCTCTAGCTAATGTTTCATTTTGACCACCTGCTGTGAGCATGGGATCACTTAATTTACCCTGCAGTTTCAAATCGGTTTTTAACTGTTGCAAAAACAATTCCAATAATGTGAATCATCTGCTTGTATTATGTTACCATAGTGACATTAGAGGAGCTGGAATCAAGTGTAAAGATCATTTTTAACCTTGGAATTAAAAAAATACGAAACAATTTGACCTTTATTGTTTATAAGTAAACATTTCTAGCTTTTAACATACAAAGTATAGAATATAGTAAATTTTACCTAACATTGGCTAAGTGACAATTTTTGGGGAGATTCACGGAGAGTTTCCTTCCACATCCTCTAATGAGTTATTCCTCACAGTTTTCCAATGCTCATGTCATTCTGTTCACATTCATGAATGTAGTAGCAGAGGTTGGATGCTTCACTTACACTAAGCGTCTCAATTAGCTGAAGTTTCCAACAATTTAAGCTGGCTTTGCTACCACAAAATTCATGTTGCCATACACAGAGAATTGCATATGAGAAACTTGAAAGAATATTATTTAAGTAGGAAATCTTCAAATTAAATTCACCTTAAATGTTGACCAGCATGCAGTGTGTAAAATGTATAATTGGTTCCTATTTGGCCGACAGATCAGTTTAATGTAAACTGCAAATAGATGCTCTAGTTATAGAACAGAATATCATTTTTTATAACGAGACTTGTAGTTATATAGTGCCTTATCACACTTACTTGACTCAAAGTGCTTTGGGAAATGAATTCCATTCTAAATGTATTAAAGTTGTTCTGCAGGCAGTTCCCAGGTTGCAAACGGGTTCTGTTTCGGAGTCCATTCGCAAGTCAATTCATACGTAAATCGGAACACAATACAGGACAATACAAAACAGCTGTTTGTAAGTAGAGGAAATGTTCATGTGTCGGATATTTAGAAGTAAGCTCCTGTATGGGATCATATTTGTAAGTCGTACAATTTAAAAAAAACTCCTCCACCACCACCATCTGTCCCAACAGGTACGTACAATCTCTTAAAAATGGTTTGACAAAGTCCTTGGTGCCAGAGACTGCCTGGACCTTCTGGCAACTCCTTTGCTGTAACCCAAGCTCCTGGAAATGACAAACAAACATTTATTGAAAATTGAACAAGTGGGAATAGTAACAGCCGCTCTTTTGATTGATACGCATTAAAAAGCAGTGACTAAAGGGGAAAATTTTGACCTCTTGGCCATCTCCAAATTTAATTGCTCCTTTGTTCCATTATTTGCTGCTTAAGTGTTTTTTTTAAATGCCTGGGTCCTGGCTATTACTCTCTCCTTGTTAAAGATGCTCCTTAAAAACTGACTTTTGACAAAGGTCTTTGTTTACTTCCAAATATCCTCTTATGATGCCTATGTTGAATTTAGTTTGCTTCCTGTAAAGAATATTGAGATGTTACTCAATGTCCAATTCTAATGGAGTAAGCATTTATTCCTGTCTTACCTCACTGTCTAATTGTACATCCAAAGCATTAGCTTTCAGATCAAATGATTATGGGACCTGGCCTATAATCCTAGAAAACAGTACTGCATTTCTATTGGACTTTTTCAGATACAGAAATTAAAATCCATTTGTTACTCCTGCAGCTTATTCTCTCCCCATCCAGCATATTTATAAGCTTTAATTATGCAGTAGATTTATGTTCCAGTGGAAAACCAGTAAGCTAATGTTGTGTTTGCCCTTGTCCTTGATTTGTATCTTTAAAACCCAATGCAGATGTTTCCCCACTATTGTGCAATCATGCCAAGCCTAATGAGAGAAATAGAGCTGCATTTTTTCTAAAATTAAAATTTGCATCATGCCATTGCTGTTGAATTTCTATTCTATATTATGATAAACAAATAACAAATATTTCTAATTTGTTTTTGCAGTCAAATTATTGTGTTGTTCATTGGACTTTTCACAGTTTTGAAGCATTCTATCTCATATAAATCAGAAAGAGGATTTTAAAAATCCTTATATGCACTGACTGGAGTGCCTTATTTTTGGGTATAAACTCACACATTAAAACTTTACAGTTCCATTGGCTGCTAGTTATTCATGATGTTGTACATTGAATAGGGTGAAAAGATTAATAACTATTGTTCTCGTTAATTCAGGATAACATGAAGGAAAAAAAAGTCTGTTTTGTCTTTACTGCAAACAGTTTACTAAATAGGTGGTGTGTTACAGATCATCCAGAGTCTACATTGCTGAGTTTATACATGGGTTGTAGAGCAGAGTTTTTGGATTGTAGTGGGGTAGCCTCACATTTCTTTCTATTACATGGCTGACCAGGAAAACCTCTTATTTTTATCACCTGCCATCGGTGTATGCTGGAAGGATTCACATATTGATAATCAATCAGTTTGGTCAAGTTATGAGCAGCCAACAGGTCCTGGACTTCTCATTCAAAGATGGTGAAACTACCCACTACCCACAGCATTTTAACATGTTGATCTAGAGCAGTTCTGCATAGTTTGAACCAGGGTGCTTACAATACCATCTTGAGTTTGTCATGTAATCAAGAGGCTGCAAAACTGCCTTCAGTAATACAAAATGTTCTTGAAAATAAAACTCAATATTTGCAGGACAAGGTGGCCAGTTAGTTCAGCTAGCTAGATGAATATTGTCATCAGAATGCGATTTATTCCTGTTCCAGCTAAGGTAAACTTTTGACCTACCTCCTCATTTTTCTAGGAGTAGAAGGCAATAACAAACCATTATTGACAAAATCTGCCGATGAAACAGCTCAGCATAAAGCAGCTGAAACAAAAAATGCTGGAGATGACAGCGGGTCAGGCAGCATCGATGGAGCCAACAGCAAGTTAACGTTTTGAGTCTAGAAAACTATTCATCAGGGCTGAAGTGAAGTATGGAAGGGGCAGTATTTATACAAATAGTGGGAGGGGGCTAGGGTTGAAGTGCTGGGGGAAGAAAGGATGCTAATACTGCAGATAAAGTGATTGGAATGTGAGAATGGTAGAACAATGGTGTGTCTATGCCAGAGTGGAAGTCCCACTGAGGGGGAGAGGGTGACAGAGAACGTAACAACCAAAGCTGAAAGAAGGGGGAAGAATGGGTTCAGAGTTTGAAAGTGTTGAACTCAATACTGATCCCAGAAGGTTCTAAACAGTCTAGTTTGAAAATGTTGCTTGTAAACTGCATAAAGCAGCAGCAGAGAATGAGCCAATGACATTTTTTCAATTAGAGCCCAACAATATTGCTTTAGTGTACTTGTTTCAATCTTACAGCTTTACAATTTATGAAGAATTGATAACAATAAGTAAACTCATAAATAGTCAAAGGAAGTTTGAAATTTATATAACAAGTTACCAATTTTCAATGTATAAAACAACCAACGAGATGCTATGTAGGTAAACCTATTAATCTACAGTGACAAAGTAGTCTGCCACTTTATTCATGGTTAAAAATCACACAACACCAAGTTGTAGACCACCAGGTTTAGTTGGAAGTACAAGCTTTCTGAGCGCTGCTCCTTCATCAGGTAGCTGATGGAGTAGGACCACAGGATGCAGACTTTATAGTAAAAGATCATAATGTCATACACTGCTGTAATATAATGAACAAACCTAGACAGCTGTTAAGTCTTTCATCTTTTAGAATCGGTTTCAGGTTTTGATTCATTAATATGTACATCCCAGAACTTCTTTCAAATCACATTCCTGAGTTAACTTAAGTTTTATAAAAAAGGTGACATCTCAGCTCAGAGAATATGTTAAAGGTGTGAGGTTAGAGTCTGTCTGTATCCTAATTCTTAGCTAGACTGATACTATTTCCAAAGTAGGAATTTATAAAATGTCACAAGGATTTACTGCCTGCAGATTGTGTGCTTTTTGAACAAAATTGAATGTATCTGCAAATGCAAATTCACCTCACACAGTGTGTGCATGAGCGTGATGGGGTATATGCCTACGAGAGAATGTGCGCATGGGTGTGAGGATGGGATGTATGTGTGTGCCTGAGAGAGAGCATGTGTATGAGAAAGGGTCTGAGTGTGTGTATGTAAGTGTGTGTGAGTATGTAAAGGTGTGAGTGTGTATAGTGTAGTGGAGTCACCTGCAGTGTGACATGAACCCAAGGTCCCGGTTGAGGCCATCCTCATGGGTACCAAACTTGGCTACCAGCCTCTGCTAGGCCACCCTGCATTGGTGCACCAAGGCATGGTACATTGGCAAGACCAAGCAAACACTACGACAACAAATGAATGGAGACTGCACAACAGTCATCAGATAGGGATATTCCCTCCCACTCGGAGAACACTTAAGTGGTCAGGGACGTTCAGCCTTGGATCTTCGGGTGACCATCCTCCAAGGTGGACTTCGGGAAACGCAACAACACAGAGTAGCTGGACAGAGACTGATAGCCAAGTTTGGTACCATGATAATGGCCTCAACCGGGTCCTTGGGTTCATGTCACACCACAGGTGACCCCACTACACTACACACTGTCACACACACACTCATACACAAGCACACATACACACACAATCTTCCCTATTCACACTCACACAGACTCTTTTCATAAGCAGGCTATCTCTCAAACACAAACATACTCCCTACCTTCAAGCCATGCGCAAGATGTCACCTTTTTTTATAACCTTAAGTCATCTCAGGAATGTGACTTGAAAACAGTTCTAGGGTTTACACATGAATTAATTAAACTGCAACCCATTATAAAAGATAGAAGACTTAACAGCAATCTAGGTTTATTCAACATATCGCATCAGTGTATTACACTATGATCTTTTGCTATAAATTCTATTTCCAATGATCCTACTCCACTAGCTACCCGACAAAGGAGCAGCACTGTGAAAGCATGTACTTCCAAATAAACCTGTTGGACTATAACCTAGTGTCGTACAATTTTTAACTTTGTCCACCCCAGTTCAACATCAGCACCTCTACATCATGATTTTTTCAAGGACAAAATAGTTAGCCCTTCTCTAATGTTCGAATAATCCTCCAACAATTCAACAATCTTCACATGGTATCCTGAATGCAGTCTTTAACGAAGATAAAAGAATAATCCCAACTGAAATAACTTAACACCAAGCTTTCATTATTTAGGTTTGTTATTATATCCTGTAGTTTTAGGAAGGCACCTTTTGAATTTGCAGCTACAGACTAGGACATAAAACATTTAGATGTCAGTAGTGGAATTTCAGAATATCCATTCCTCATTTACTGTAATCAGGTATCAACACTAGTTGATTTGAATTTATGCTTCCAGGTTGGAGATTTTGTTTTTTAATTAACCTGTTTGGATATATTATGACACATCTCTTTGGCAGGTGGAACTTGAACCCAGACTTTCATACCCAGATAAAAGTTTTAAAAATTGCAGATTTTGGAGGTTTGTGCACAACATTTATAGCTGGATTACAATTGCTTGCAGTCATTACTTTCAGTAGGAGATGTTAGGAGGGGTTGCAAATGTGAAATGTGGTTTGCCAGTAGATTAGACTACACATGAAATACACAAGTTCATGAAATTATTCCAGCAAAGCCACTAGAAAGGCATAAAACAGTAATGCAATTTCAGGGTGCACCTTTCTCATGTTATCAAGTATTAAGGCTTGTCATACCATTTTAGATTATCAAACTGAGTGTTACACAGTGCTCCATTTGTCAACAACATAATGGGCATTGGCAAAGCACAGATTATTGCAAATGTTTCTTAGGATCATGAGAATATTTAAATTGGGAAATCTGCCCATAATGTGGCAGGAGTATGTGTGCAGCTCATTATGAAGAGTAGACACCCATAAAGTCTTTGCTTACAGCGTCTCACTCCCTTGTTATTTTTTATTCTTCCCTCCCCCCGCACAGTCCCACCCAAAAGCCAACATCAGCCAATTCACAATCAACAGACTTTTATTACTATAAAATTCTAGCATTCCCACAATGTCAGGAACGCTAGAAAAATACATTAATGATGTGACTTCCCAAGTTCATTTGTGATCATGTTAAAAAAAACACAAACACAGACAGGATTCAAGAAAAGGAATGAAAATGGTTAGTATTTTCAACTATGAAGAGACAAAGGAATCTAAACGTATTCTCAGATAAACTGAAAGGAAAGGAAGATAAAGTTCATTTTTATAACCCACAGTTTTCACATTCTTTGAATTGCACATCGGAGCAATTTGAACATGGATGAAACTTAAAGCAAATTACATTTTACAGATTAGTTCATTTTAATCAAATGATATTAATCAAATGACTTATCCCAAAGGATATGATCCCGAATATGAATGTTAGCTTCCCATAAGATTTCTTCAAATTAAAGCTGCAAATTTTTCACAGTTTCCATATGGCAGCATCATTGCCCTAATCGAACATTCTGGACTTTGTTCAATCACCCTACCATCCTCATACTGTTGTTGAGATTTTGATTGCATACCATTCCACCATTTCACCTTCAAAAACACAAAAAGCAGACGAAGTCTGCTGCACCTCACTTACATAATTAATTCTAGAGGAATTTGTGTACCTTGATCAGCCACATCTGCAGTTCCATCACTCCTAATGTCCTTTCAGCAACATGCCACAATGGGGCTTAATTCAAATGATAAGCTTCACGCGCAGGGTTGAGAATCCCTGTGACGGTTTCGAAGACAAATGCCTCCATATAATTTAAACCTTGGTAAGGTTAAATTAAAACAAATGCTTTTGATCTGTTTAAATTAATTTTAACTGGTAATATAATGGTGAAATGAGCAGTTGAGTATATAAGGCTTGCTGTTGTTTTGTGCGATATTAGAATGAATGTATTTTTTAAAATTATTTCAGTAATTCATTAGAAGCTTTGTTTCAATAACAAGTAAAAAATTTCTTAACAATAAGTTGACAAGTTCAGTATAATTAGTGCCCTAGATGAAGTTAGTTAAACAGAAGCTCTGTCAGAAATATTGAGCTGAATTTTTCCAGGCAAAGGCAGTCAGGATTTGGAGAATGTGGCAAGGTGAATCTCCCAAAATTACGTTGGTTTGGATCCTGATTATCCCATTGTTTTCCGGGTTTCACTCAAGTAAAATTGAAGGTGAGCAGAAAACAACGATGCAGCAGTCAGCGAAGCGTTAATATGATGAAATAGGTATTTAATTATTGTTTTAATTTTCAATTCTGGCTTCCTAACAGTTTAACCTGTGTCCCAGTCTATCAATTACTCACCCGCGTGAATGAGGAAAGTACACAAGGGGCCTCTTCATGAAGCACAAGCTGAGAAGGTTTGGGTGATTGAGCAAGTGAGATGCTGCTGATTGTAGCACTCCTAATGGCTTGATAAGTAATTACTAGCCTCACTTGTCGAGCACTTCACTTACCTTCTCCTCCACTTTCCCACTGTCAACCTTCACTGGGGCATAGTGGCAACTAATGGAGCTGCACCTGTGCAATTGATGAGGACTAAAGCAAGAAGTAACACCAACACCATTCCCATTAGCAACTATCTTCTCTTCAACCACAAAATTCCCCACATAGCAGAGGGGATGAACACAGATCAAGCTGGAAGGAAATGTGGGTGTGAACACCACGTAGGGAACCATTTTATCACCAGTAGTGCTTCATCCTGAAGTGCCCTAGGATGAAACACCCTTCCTTGTGGTCCAGCTGGGTGTATGTTGCTAGTGGGGTGGCCAACAAGGTGCTAGCGACTAGAAAACATGTGATCGCATCCAGGCTGAAGGAGACAATATATGTAACATCTCCCAGTTCACCATCCACTCTTTCTTCAGTTATGCCTGGAGAAATGAATTCATTGTGTTCTTTTAAGCAGAGAAGCATTCAGATTCCATGGTCAGCTGCATCTATGTAGCTTGATGGAAATGTTCTGCATTCTGCAAAAGTTACCCTTTACTAAAATGAACATTTGGTGTGGGCCCACAAAGCAGGTCAAACTGGTGGACACCTATTGTTGTGGAAACAGTCATGGTGCTTTCATTCTCTCCTGTTCTGTCAGTCTTAGAGCCATCACCTCATGGCAGAAGGAGACTGCTGTGGAACAGGAGAACTTCACTTCATGTCTGCTCCTGACTTTGCTTTGCAAGTCAACTACTCTGGCCTGGTATGTGTACAGTAGAAGCTGTGCTCCTCATGGACAGACCATTGGAGTTCTAAAGCAACAGGCCCATTGTCTGATCTGCTCTGGAGGAGTCACTCAGTACATGCTGTCAAGTATGTTTTTGCCGGGGTTAGTCCACTTCACAGGATTTACCAGCAGAGTTCTGGGCCTTTCTGTGATAGTACTACTTCTGCACTAGGGCAGGCAAAGGCACAGAGAAGAAATTAAGGTCATAGGTAGTCAGTTGGCATACATCTGCAATATGGCAACATTTGATTGACACTTTTGGATTGCAATGTCTATGTAATATAAGCAGCACATGACAGTGATGGCTTTTATTTTACATTGGCCAAGTGGAGACTCGCATGTTTCAGGCAGAATGAGGTTAAGATGCGGGACTGCTAATGCATGGGAAGTCGGAGTTGCAATTGCTAGTACTGCAGTTGGATTGACAGCCCAGCCAGAAAAGCTCTCCTCCCATTCGCTTCTGCTTCCTCTTCTACTCACCTCTGCTGCTGCTTGACATTACACTGTGGCAAGAATTCTGCTCTTGTGATAAGGAGGTGATAGAGCAAGAACTTGGCCATAACAAATCTTGATTAATGGGTGGTGACCTGCCTGGCAATAATACCAGTGGTGTTATGCTGGCTGAATGCTGTGGAAGCTGATCCCTTTTGGTTGCAGTACTCTTTGAGATGCAGTTAAGGTGCAGTGTCAACAAGATAATATGCATGTAGTTAATGTCTGCCCGCATGATGGCCTGGATCACATTAAGTCACCATTGTAGAGATAGATTTCAACAGTTGGCTTCAGTACTTAGACTAGGACTTGGAAAATGCTAATTACGGTTCCTCGTGATTATCTGGTATCTGTGACTTCTCAGATACTGAACTACGTTCTGTCGATGGACAGCAAGACCTAGATAACATCCAGGCTTGGGCTAAGTGTTGAGTAACATTTGAGCCACGCAACAGCCAAATAATGATTATCTCCACCTTAAGAGAATACTACCCCTTGATGTCCAATGGTATTACCATTGTAGAATCTCCCACTACCAACATCTTTTGGAGTTGCCATTAACCAGAAACTAAATGATACTAGTCATATACAAAGGTTATAACATCAGGTCAGAATCTAGAAATTCTGTGGCAAACAACTCACCTTCTGTTTCTCCAATGGCTTTCCACCATCCACACAGGCACAAACCAGGAGATTGAATTCTCCGCTTGCAAATTCCAACAACAATAAATTCAATAACTTCAATAAACTCTGCTTCACACAGGACTAAGTATTCTGCTTGATTGGCATCATGTCCACTACCATCAGCGTTCACTCCCTT